>NC_133110.1:24748277-25048277 GCF_022965805.1 Primulina eburnea
GTTTTGGTTAAGACAGGTAATATTTCTGGGTCATATTATATCCGGAGATGGGATATCAGTGGAACCCAGTAAAGTGGAAGCCGTGATTTCTTGGCCAAGACCGACGTCAGTACCCGAAATTCGCGGTTTCATGTGTTTAGCGGAATATTACCGTCGTTTCATTAAAGATTTCTCGAGTATTGCTAAACCAATTACTCAGCTGACTCAAAAGAATGCTCCATTTGTTTGGTCTGAAGAATTTGAGACCAGTTTTCTGGAGTTAAAGAAGAGGTTGACCAGTGCCCCGGTGTTGACTATTCCGTCACGTACTGGTGATTTTGTGGTTTATTGCGACGCTTCTCACAGAGGGTTATTATGTGTACTGATGCAACGAGGGCATGTTATTGCTTATGCTTCAAGACAACTTAAACCACATGAGACCCATTATCCAATTCATGACCTAGAATTGGCAGCCATTGTCTTTGCATTAAAGATATGGCGACACTACCTTTACGGTGAAAAGTTTGAGATATATTCTGATCATAAGAGTTTCAAATATCTATTTTCACAATCCGAATTGAATATGAGACAGCGAATATGGCTTGATTTGCTTAAAGATTTTGATTGTGAAATCAAATACTATCCAGGAAAGTCTAATGCAGCAGCTGATGCACTGAGTCGAAAGGTATGTTCCTTATCCTTGTCGACGATTGTTGTTTCAAACTTGATAGAAGACTGTTGTTTGTCTGGATTAGCATTTGAAACAGATTATAGACCATTGAGACTTTATACGGTGCAAGTAGAACCAGAGCTGATTTTAAGAATCAAGGCAGCTCAGAAAGTTGATCAAAATGTACAGAAATATGTATCGATTGTCAGAACAGGACATCAATCGGAGTACCAGGTACGTGATAACGTCTTGTATGTGAATAATCGTCTGGTTGTGCCAAATTTTCCAGATTTGAGACGACAGATATTGTCAGAAGCGCACAACAGTCGATTCAGTATTCATCCTGGTGGCAGAAAGATGTATAATGATTTAAAAAGACAGTTCTGGTGGAAACAAATGAAGACTGACATTGCCGAATTTTTTTCCAAATGTCTGAATTGCCAGCATGTGAAAGCAGAAAGAAAGAAACCAGGAGGTTTACTACAAAGTTTGTCCATTCCTGAATGGAAATGAGATCACATTTCCATGGATTTTGTGACGCAGCTACCGCGTTCCTCCCGAGGGTGTGATGCGATTTGGGTCGTTATTGATAGATTGACAAAATCTGCATGCTTTATTCCGTACAAGATGACGTACAGATTTGACCAGATGGCAGAGATTTATGTCAGAGAAGTGGTCAGATTGCACGGAGTGCCGAAGTCAATTGTAGCAGACCGTGATCCTCGATTTACTTCGCACTTCTGGCAGAGTTTGCAGCAGGCTCTCGATACGAAGTTACATCTGAGTACCGCATATCATCCACAGACCGACGGACAGTCAGAGCGGACTATACAGACACTGGAGGATATGCTGAGAGCAGTAGTGCTTGATTTTAGTACTAATTGGCAAGATGCATTGCCTCTTTGTGAGTTTTCGTACAACAACAGCTATCAGACGAGTATTGAGATGGCACCATTTGAAGCGTTGTACGAAAAGAAGTGCAGATCCCCTCTATATTGGGATGATATCTCTGAAGTGCCTGAGATTGGACCTGATATGATCAGAGATATGACAGAAAAAGTGAAGCTGATTCGAAAGAAAATGAAGGCAGCCCAAGACAGACAGGCCAAATATGCCAATGTTCGACGTAGACCGTTGGTATTTGAGGTAGGAGACCGAGTATTTTTACAGATTTCACCTTTCAGAGGAGTTATCAGATTTGGCAAGAAAAAGAAACTGTCTCCACGCACTACAAGAAAATCTGGCTTCAACAACACATAAAAGACAACAGTTTTTACAAAAAACTGTGGTGGTTTATCTTTTAACAACGGTTTCAAGAAAAACCGTTGTCGTAGGCTCAAAAAACCCGCTCAAAGACAACAGTTTCTTAAAAACTGTTGTCATTGATATGGATACGACAACGGTTTTTAAAAACCGTTGTCTATTAGCGTGTTTTTTTGGGATACGACAACGGTTTTTAAAAACCGTTGTCTATAAGCGTGTTTTTTTTTGCTACGACAACGGTTTTTAAAAACCGTTGTCTATTAGCTTGTTTTTTTGGGCTACGACAACGGTTTTTTAAAACCGTTGTCTATTTGCGTGTTTTTTTTGCCTACGACAACGGTTTTTAAAAACCGTTGTCGATTAGCTTGTTTTTTGTTGGCCTACGACAACGGTTTTAAAAACCGTTGTCTATTATTGTGTTTTTTTGGTCTACGACAACGGTTTTTAAAAACCTTTTTCTATTAGCGTGTTTTTTTGGCCTACGACAACGGTTTTTAAAAACTGTTGTCGTAGCCCGAAAAAAATACAATAATAAAAACTGTTGTGTATGTTGCGAAATTATAAATCGGTGACGATTTAATATAAACCGTCGCTATATTTAGCGACGGTTAAAGAAAACCCGCCGCATGTTTAAACGTAGCGACGGTTTTTCTTTAAACCGTCGCTAAATTTAGCGACAGCCATATATAAACCATCGCCAAATCAAGAATAAACCGTCGCCGATTTACAATTCTGCGACGGGTTATGTAAAACCGTCGCTATTTTCAAAAAATTCGTTATTCCCCCATTTTCTTTCACCACTCTCTATAAATACTAGCAAATTTGCTTCAATTTCTCCCACTTCACTTCAAAACCATTAAAATTTTTCTCACTTAAACAATTTTAGAACTTCACAACACTTCAAATTTTTATCTCTTACACGATTTTACCACTTTACAACACTTAAATTTTTTATCTCTTACACGATTTTTTTACCATATTACAACAATTAAAATTTTTATTTCTTACACACGATTTTATTATGCACGACTTTTAAATTTTTTAATCTTTTACACGATTGTACCAATTCAAAACACAGATTTATTAAATTCTTAATTTTTTTTTATTTTACGTAAACTATTAGCGACGGAATATGAAAATCGTCGCTACATAGAGACGGTTTTGCACATAAAGACCGTCTCTAAATTAGCGACGGTAATTAGTACACCGTCGCTAAATTTAGCGACGGAAAGTTAAACCGTCGCTAATGAGCGACGATGGTTATATGCTGACCGTCGCAAATATTGTAGTTTCGACTAAAACTATTGTCGTTGGTAGATAATACAACGGTTTAAATCCGTTGCAAAACCGTTGTCGTTGGTAGAAAAGACAACGGTTTAAAACCGTTGTCGTTGAAGACACTTTCAACAACACCCTCAGTTACAACAGTCGAAAATGGCCTACGACAACGGATTGGCGTTTTTGTAGTAGTGACGATACATTGGGCCTTATGAGATTCTCGAGAAGATAGGAGATCGTGCCTATCGACTCGTCTTACCGCCTTCATTATCTGGGATACATGATGTCTTTCATGTTTCGTTATTAAGTAAATATCTTCCTGATGCTTCACATGCTATGCAACCAGACGAGGCTGAACTGGATGAGACATTGAGCTATGTAGAAAAACCGATTCAGATTATTGATCGTAAAGAAAAACAGATCAGAACGAAGACTATTCCACTTGTAAAAGTTCAATGGACTCGTCATGGTACTGAAGAAGCAACCTGGGAAACTGAATCAGATATGAGACAAGAGTTCCCAAAGTTATTTCGATGATGTAAATTTCTTATACAGTTGTTGTATATATACTCCTTATTGATACGATTGAATGCTAGTGATTTCGAGGACGAAATCGTATCTTAGGGGGAGAGAAATGTAATGCCCAAGCTTTTATATCGTGTTAAATTATGATTATTAATTTTAATCGAGACGATTATGAAAGGGCTAACCGAGACACGAATTGAAATAAATATGAAAAGATGTGGGTGAGAGGAAATTAGCCTCGCGCATATGTGCTACTTGATGCGGCGCATACGCGCGGAATAGGCAGAACCTCTCGCGCATATGCGCGGCGTGTATCAGCGCACATGCGCGAGGGTACCCGAGAGTTGTGAAGAATTCCTCGCGCATATGCGCGGAAGAGGTGCGCGCATATGCGCGAGTCTCCGTGAAGCTACGCTCCGAGACAGTAGGTCTCGCGCATATGCGCGAAGACAGTACGCGCATATGTGCGAGAGGCTTTGGACGAGTTTTGAGATTGACACGTAGCAAGTTGCATGCAATATATATAAACACTCCTTCAGCAATTCAGATGGAAGAAAACGAGAAGAGTCCGGGGGAATTTGAGAAAAATCCTTACGCCATTATATCGCGATCCGTTCGTCCGAATTTGAATCCGAATACAGAACCGTATTCCTAGCAACGACAGCTACTACAGGACGTAAGTTTTGTTACGTTTTCTTAAGATTTGAAATTATGCTATGTCCAGAATCAGATACGAGTCATATATAGCGTTCTTGACATAGTAGAAATCATAGAATCGACGTCAGATTAAGAAACGGATATCATATAGAATTGTTATGAATTTCAGAGTGGAATTGACTGAGATGTGAGGTCAGATTTGTACAGTGGTTGATTGTAAATTATTGGAATTGGTATAGAGTGATATAGTATTATCAGTATTGCAAGATTGTACTGTTGTACCGTCAGAATTTGATAAAACAGAGATGTTATGATTTGATGAGAATATTGATACAGTATATTGATATTGTCATTGCCAGTTTGAACAGTGACAGACTTTGAATCAAGACTTCGACTGTATCAGAGCGACAACAAGAAAGTCATAAATAAATGTTGATTCGGGATTGCACAACTCGAGTTAGGTTTGACTGGGGTTTCCCTAAATCACACACTTTATTTTATTGCATTGATATTTGCAGATTATCAGATTGATATGTCTAGTTTATTGACTTAGAGCAGAGTCAGAGTTTGAGTCTAGGGCAGATCAGCCTAGCTAGGGCAGAACCGCCGAGTCTTTGTCAGAACCGCTGAGACTCTAGACTTACGGTGTATCGATGAGCTTAGATGTAGATCGACGTCTATTGTAGACACTCGATACAGCATACCAAAGTCTAAATTAGATTGGGATCTCTAAGTTAGAGATAAGATAAGAAGTCATTGATTTAAATACAGATTCGTATTTGTTCATGTAGTCAGATTGAATACATGTTTTAATGATTGTTTATGGTTTTATATATGTTTTATATGATTGCATTAATACATTTTTTATTGTAAGGCTGGAGATTATTAGTTTCATTAACATGATACTCGGAGGATATGAGAATATATGTCGTAAGAGGAAAATATCAAAGATTTCATGGATTATGGAATTTTGAATGAGCCTGGCCGAAGCCACACCGCACCTGCAGTGCTAGGAAGCACCGCACCCGCGGTGTTTAGACAAAAAGTTGGTGAATTTATCCGAAGCAAGACCGCACCCGCGGTGCAAGCAAGACCGCACCCGCGTTGGTGAGACCGCACCCGCAGTCATGCAGGGACCGCACCCGCGGTCTAGGTGCTGCACTTTTGGATGAACTCGCCGTGAACACAGCGCACCCGCGCTCCTGAACTACCGCACCTGCGGTGCTGCATGCGAGAGATCCACCTCCTTTTCATATGATGACACATGGCGTGTATATATATATATGAATTGAGCTGAGTCTTCATTTCTTCAATTTTTGGCAGCAAGAAACGAGAACAAGTTCATACCCTCAAGCTTCTTCATAGCTTAGAAATCACCTAGTGCAAGAATTACCAATCCAAATTGTGATTCAAGCATAGATTTGTATTCCTCTCCTCAAGAGCTTCAAAAGGATGTGAGTATTGTTAACTTTCAGCATGGTTTGAAAAAGGTGTGTTGAGGAAATTGTGATATGATGTATAATGTGTGTTCTTGAGATTATAAGCATCGTAGAAACATGAACGGATTGATTTTCAGACGTCGTATGATGCTGTTTCGATTTTCCAGCATATGTTATGTGAAAATTATGCCGATTTCAGAATGTATGTTGATGTTTAGATGAGATTATGAGTTATTGGGATTGATTATGATAATGTTATGTTGAGTTTGAATTATCGGTATCGCGAGGCTACGCCGTTATATTGTCAAAATTGTATCGAGATGGATTATTGAATTGTATATGTGCTGAATTGAGTTGGGAATTGATATTGAAACGTCCTGTCCTTTTTATTGCTTTAAAAGTACTAGAAATTTTTTTTTTTTTTTAAACACTCAATTTTCGGCCATGTATACTTGCCACATGAAAATATTAAAATATTTTCCCCCTTAAAATAAAATACCAACCATCTAACATTTTAAAATCAAGTGCAATAGTCATAAAATGAAGTCGTCGCTTGTTTTACCAAACCAAAAAAAACAATAAGTTTGAAAAATAAAGCCCATACTAAACCTCTCAAAAATCTCGCAAAAGCATAAATAAATACTCTTAAAAATCTTTAACTTAAATCATAAAGCATAATGCGGAAATAGAAGCGCTGGTCCTCGGGTTATGTGCACCGACTGTCCAGCAAGTCACTCGTCAAGACCTCCAATATCATAGTTATTTATATCACCTGCATCATACACACCTAGTGAGTCTAAAGACTCAACACGTCATATTCTTGATAACGAGTAATACGTAATACAGTTAACATATAACAGTGAAAAATACTTATACTTAAAATATCGTTTTCATGAAGATGCATAAATATAAACATAACATTTTCGTAAACATTTTCATGATGAATAAAACTTTTAAATAAAAACATTTTCATATTCCTTTTTCATAAACATTTTCATAAACATATTCATGTCATCATCAACATATTCATATACATATCATCATCAACATATACGTATTCTTTTTTCCTTTCGTTGAATTCAGATCGTTAATTGTGACTTTCGTGTTCATCTACGTCTACGTCTACTTGTTGGGCGATGGATCCATCTACATGTAACCACAGTACTGGGCGGCGGGGACACCAGCAACACTCTCACCGGTCAACTGGGCCTTGGCCTTACGTATTAACATATCATCGTATTCATCTACATGTCCGTATCCAAGGAAACACGATCGTCGGGCTCCCACTGGGACCATAACCCTCACGAAATTTCCAACATATCATCGTATTAGTCACAATTACTTCACTTCCTTCAACGTTTCATATTCTCATCACTTTATAAAATTTAAACATGCATATAACATTTTTCTTTTAAACCAAGCATGCAACATGTCTTTTAAATGTCCATAATTAAACCATCAAATCCATAAACATTTTAAAAATCATAATTTAACATATTAAAATCATAAACATCCATGAACATTTTAAAATAAACATTTTAACATCGTAAACGTTTAAAATAAACATTTAAATCATAAAACATTTAAAATAAACGTTTTAGCATATTATCATAAATCAATAAACATATCATCTTAAAAATTCATAAACATTTAAAATTGACATATTAACATATAAACATCCATAATCATTGATAATAATCATTTTAGCATATAAAATAGCATTTAGGACACTGCCATGGCGTTTACTAATTTCTAGGTGTAAAAAGACCGTTTTACCCCTGGACGTAAAATTTCCCGTTTTTGACATTTTCTTAATTTCATTGACTCTAACATGTCCCAAATAATTATTTAAGCTTACATGAATTTTCTCATATTTTATTTAGCATAATTCGATGACTTTTAAATTAATCTTTAAATGTAACGTATTAATGCGTTTTAATATCGAATTAAACCAAACCTTAATATAAAATTCTCAAATTATAAACTTAGACTTATAATAATTATTTAAGCTTAAATATAATTTTTCATAATTTTATGAAGCTTAAAACTAGGTGTTTCAATTAATTCGTTAATTAACGTTTCGTGGGGCGATTAAATCCCGATTAAATCCAAAACTCGTTATTTTGATCCCAAATTTTAAACATAACATTTTTAAGATTTATTCTACCCTTCCAAGTCATTATTCACCCCCATGGACCCATGGATTCAATTTTAGCCTTTTAATTCTCGTTTTTGACACATACATGCTCCTAACAACTTTATGCTTAAACCGACTCGAACCGTACCCGAACCAGGCCCTAGACGTTACCCTTAGACACAAATTAAGACCATGGTTCAGCCCTTTTTTACTCAGAACCAGCACCTAAGCACCAAAAATCAGAAACGTGACAGCCCCATTCTTGTGCAGCTGTTGTTTTCTGTTTCCACCGCTTTCCCTAGACAACCAGACCATGAACCACCCCAACAAGCACCATATTAGGGCCCTAATGACTCGTCCTAGCCCAGCCCAAGCCCCCAGGCCGAGCCATCTCTTCCTGCCCAGTTGCTGAAACCTGCGCAACATCCTTGCAGCTCACGGGTTGGAGTCCTAGCCTGCTAGGACTCCTTCCCAGCCTCTTGTCTCGAGTCCTAGCGTGTCTAGGACTCTTCCCTTGACCCATACCAGAACCTAGCCAAGCCCTGGTCACAGCCGAACCAAAGCCCAGCAACTATGCCCAACAACCGAGCCCCCAAGGTACACCATGACAGAATATGTTCCAGCTTGTATTATTCATGTTTGTGCATCGTTGAAGTGATTTTTATGACTCTAAAACATGGGTAAATCATCCTTAATCATATCCTAGCCATGACAGCCCCTTTAGCAACCATATAATCATGTTTTTGAATCCAATATCAAGGGTTAAACACAAGCATATGCATAGTTACGAAAATTGTGAATTGTGTGACTTATTTTCATGAAATTTCATAAACAATTATGTAATATGGTGCGATGATGAGTAAAAGGAGAATATGGCGTGCCTTTGCGTTTTAAACGCACGATTATTCGTTGACGATTGGCGAAGAACGGGGCGAGACCTTTGGCTTGAATCACCTTGGCAAATTCTCGAAAATTGCCTCGATCTTTATGCATGTGTGTGCCGTGTAGTTTAGGAGGAGATTTTCAGAATTGTGGCCGTGTGTCTTGTGTAAAATTGTAGGGTTTTAGGAGACTTAATCATATATTATATACTAATTAAATACCAACAAGGCTTTAGGCCTATTAAGCCAACTATTTAGGCCCATTAGTCTTGATTAGGATTTAATTAGAATATTAAAATAGTTTTGGTAAAAATAGTTTGTAAATTAAATAGCCGGGTTGCTAAAAAATTCATATTCTTGTTGAAAAACCAACACCGATAAAATTTACGTTCCGACGTATAAAATCACCTCAAAACCCTTTATTTTTCAAAAATAAGAAAAACATCACCCATAATTTAAATAATTAAAAACAATTATTTAATAAAAACATTTTCTATTTTTCAGCCATCGGTCTCCGTTCCTCGATCGCAACTCGAATAACCTTTTAAAATACATTTTAATGCAACAATGTAGAAAAATATATTTTCAAACATGCGAATATGCATCACATAATTAATTCATGCAATTAAACATTTAATTAAAATACACAAAGAATTTAATAACTCAAATGCATGTGGTTTGCGTGGACATTTAAATTTTATGGGCGTTACAATCTTCCCCCCTTAAATTGAATTTCGTCCTCGAAATTCGCTTATCCTTAATAACTCTAAAACAATATAGTCCAATTCCACCACAAAACCAACATGTGTTGAAATCATATAATTTCTTATTTCAGGTCGTATCACATATGAAAATTCTAGAGCATATAAATCATATATCCTCATAAAGCAATTAAACATGTGACGTAAAAATATAATTCATATAATTATGCAGGTAACATCATAAAATCATATAAAACATTTAAACTTACAAGTTTGAGGCTTGACGATTGAGCTTTCCAGTGCTGACGGTGGCACAACCCTTTACAGAACCATTGCTCTGATACCAACTGAAACGTCCTGTCCTTTTTATTGCTTTAAAAGTACTAGAAATTTTTTTTTTTTTTTAAAACACTCAATTTTCGGCCATGTATACTTGCCACATGAAAATATTAAAATATTTTCCCCCTTAAAATAAAATACCAACCATCTAACATTTTAAAATCAAGTGCAATAGTCATAAAATGAAGTCGTCGCTTGTTTTACCAAACCAAAAAAAACAATAAGTTTGAAAAGTAAAGCCCATACTAAACCTCTCAAAAATCTCGCAAAAGCATAAATAAATACTCTTAAAAATCTTTAACTTAAATCATAAAGCATAATGCGGAAATAGAAGCGCTGGTCCTCGGGTTATGTGCACCGACAGTCCAGCAAGTCACTCGTCAAGACCTCCAATATCATAGTTATTTATATCACCTGCATCATACACACCTAGTGAGTCTAAAGACTCAACACGTCATATTCTTGATAACGAGTAATACGTAATATAGTTAACATATAACAGTGAAAAATACTTATACTTAAAATATCGTTTTCATGAAGATGCATAAATATAAACATAACATTTTCGTAAACATTTTCATGATGAATAAAACTTTTAAATAAAAACATTTTCATATTCCTTTTTCATAAACATTTTCATAAACATATTCATGTCATCATCAACATATTCATATACATATCATCATCAACATATACGTATTCTTTTTTCCTTTCGTTGAATTCAGATCGTTAATTGTGACTTTCGTGTTCATCTACGTCTACGTCTACTTGTTGGGCGATGGATCCATCTACATGTAACCACAGTACTGGGCGGCGGGGACACCAGCAACACTCTCACCGGTCAACTGGGCCTTGGCCTTACGTATTAACATATCATCGTATTCATCTACATGTCCGTATCCAAGGAAACACGATCGTCGGGCTCCCACTGGGACCATAACCCTCACGAAATTTCCAACATATCATCGTATTAGTCACAATTACTTCACTTCCTTCAACGTTTCATATTCTCATCACTTTATAAAATTTAAACATGCATATAACATTTTTCTTTTAAACCAAGCATGCAACATGTCTTTTAAATGTCCATAATTAAACCATCAAATCCATAAACATTTTAAAAATCATAATTTAACATATTAAAATCATAAACATCCATGAACATTTTAAAATAAACATTTTAACATCGTAAACGTTTAAAATAAACATTTAAATCATAAAACATTTAAAATAAACGTTTTAGCATATTATCATAAATCAATAAACATATCATCTTAAAAATTCATAAACATTTAAAATTGACATATTAACATATAAACATCCATAATCATTGATAATAATCATTTTAGCATATAAAATAGCATTTAGGACACTGCCATGGCGTTTACTAATTTCTAGGTGTAAAAAGACCGTTTTACCCCTGGACGTAAAATTTCCCGTTTTTGACATTTTCTTAATTTCATTGACTCTAACATGTCCCAAATAATTATTTAAGCTTACATGAATTTTCTCATATTTTATTTAGCATAATTCGATGACTTTTAAATTAATCTTTAAATGTAACGTATTAATGCGTTTTAATATCGAATTAAATCAAACCTTAACATAAAATTCTCAAATTATAAACTTAGACTTATAATAATTATTTAAGCTTAAATATAATTTTTCATAATTTTATGAAGCTTAAAACTAGGTGTTTCAATTAATTCGTTAATTAACGTTTCGTGGGGCGATTAAATCCCGATTAAATCCAAAACTCGTTATTTTGATCCCAAATTTTAAACATAACATTTTTAAGATTTATTCTACCCTTCCAAGTCATTATTCACCCCCATGGACCCATGGATTCAATTTTAGCCTTTTAATTCTCGTTTTTGACACATACATGCTCCTAACAACTTTATGCTTAAACCGACTCGAACCGTACCCGAACCAGGCCCTAGACGTTACCCTTAGACACAAATTAAGACCATGGTTCAGCCCTTTTTTACTCAGAACCAGCACCTAAGCACCAAAAATCAGAAACGTGACAGCCCCATTCTTGTGCAGCTGTTGTTTTCTGTTTCCACCGCTTTCCCTAGACAACCAGACCATGAACCACCCCAACAAGCACCATATTAGGACCCTAATGACTCGTCCTAGCCCAGCCCAAGCCCCCAGGCCGAGCCATCTCTTCCTGCCCAGTTGCTGAAACCTGCGCAACATCCTTGCAGCTCACGGGTTGGAGTCCTAGCCTGCTAGGACTCCTTCCCAGCCTCTTGTCTCGAGTCCTAGCGTGTCTAGGACTCTTCCCTTGACCCATACCAGAACCTAGCCAAGCCCTGGTCACAGCCGAACCAAAGCCCAGCAACTATGCCCAACAACCGAGCCCCCAAGGTACACCATGACAGAATATGTTCCAGCTTGTATTATTCATGTTTGTGCATCGTTGAAGTGATTTTTATGACTCTAAAACATGGGTAAATCATCCTTAATCATATCCTAGCCATGACAGCCCCTTTAGCAACCATATAATCATGTTTTTGAATCCAATATCAAGGGTTAAACACAAGCATATGCATAGTTACGAAAATTGTGAATTGTGTGACTTATTTTCATGAAATTTCATAAACAATTATGTAATATGGTGCGATGATGAGTAAAAGGAGAATATGGCGTGCCTTTGCGTTTTAAACGCACGATTATTCGTTGACGATTGGCGAAGAACGGGGCGAGACCTTTGGCTTGAATCACCTTGGCAAATTCTCGAAAATTGCCTCGATCTTTATGCATGTGTGTGCCGTGTAGTTTAGGAGGAGATTTTCAGAATTGTGGCCGTGTGTCTTGTGTAAAATTGTAGGGTTTTAGGAGACTTAATCATATATTATATACTAATTAAATACCAACAAGGCTTTAGGCCTATTAAGCCAACTATTTAGGCCCATTAGTCTTGATTAGGATTTAATTAGAATATTAAAATAGTTTTGGTAAAAATAGTTTGTAAATTAAATAGCCGGGTTGCTAAAAAATTCATATTCTTGTTGAAAAACCAACACCGATAAAATTTACGTTCCGACGTATAAAATCACCTCAAAACCCTTTATTTTTCAAAAATAAGAAAAACATCACCCATAATTTAAATAATTAAAAACAATTATTTAATAAAAACATTTTCTATTTTTCAGCCATCGGTCTCCGTTCCTCGATCGCAACTCGAATAACCTTTTAAAATACATTTTAATGCAACAATGTAGAAAAATATATTTTCAAACATGCGAATATGCATCACATAATTAATTCATGCAATTAAACATTTAATTAAAATACACAAAGAATTTAATAACTCAAATGCATGTGGTTTGCGTGGACATTTAAATTTTATGGGCGTTACAATCTTCCCCCCTTAAATTGAATTTCGTCCTCGAAATTCGCTTATCCTTAATAACTCTAAAACAATATAGTCCAATTCCACCACAAAACCAACATGTGTTGAAATCATATAATTTCTTATTTCAGGTCGTATCACATATGAAAATTCTAGAGCATATAAATCATATATCCTCATAAAGCAATTAAACATGTGACGTAAAAATATAATTCATATAATTATGCAGGTAACATCATAAAATCATATAAAACATTTAAACTTACAAGTTTGAGGCTTGACGATTGAGCTTTCCGGTGCTGACGGTGGCACAACCCTTTACAGAACCATTGCTCTGATACCAACTGAAACGTCCTGTCCTTTTTATTGCTTTAAAAGTACTAGAAATTTTTTTTTTTTTTTAAAACAATCAATTTTCGGCCATGTATACTTGCCACATGAAAATATTAAAATATTTTCCCCCTTAAAATAAAATACCAACCATCTAACATTTTAAAATCAAGTGCAATAGTCATAAAATGAAGTCGTCGCTTGTTTTACCAAACCAAAAAAAACAATAAGTTTGAAAAGTAAAGCCCATACTAAACCTCTCAAAAGTCTCGCAAAAGCATAAATAAATACTCTTAAAAATCTTTAACTTAAATCATAAAGCATAATGCGGAAATAGAAGCGCTGGTCCTCGGGTTATGTGCACCGACAGTCCAGCAAGTCACTCGTCAAGACCTCCAATATCATAGTTATTTATATCACCTGCATCATACACACCTAGTGGGTCTAAAGACTCAACACGTCATATTCTTGATAACGAGTAATACGTAATACAGTTAACATATAACAGTGAAAAATACTTATACTTAAAATATCGTTTTCATGAAGATGCATAAATATAAACATAACATTTTCGTAAACATTTTCATGATGAATAAAAATTTTAAATAAAAACATTTTCATATTCCTTTTTCATAAACATTTTCATAAACATATTCATGTCATCATCAACATATTCATATACATATCATCATCAACATATACGTATTCTTTTTTCCTTTCGTTGAATTCAGATCGTTAATTGTGACTTTCGTGTTCATCTACGTCTACGTCTACTTGTTGGGCGATGGATCTATCTACATGTAACCACAGTATTGGGCGGCGGGGACACCAGCAATACTCTCACCGGTCAACTGGGCCTTGGCCTTACGTATTAACATATCATCGTATTCATCTACATGTCCGTATCCAAGGAAACACGATCGTCGGGCTCCCACTGGGACCATAACCCTCACGAAATTTCCAACATATCATCGTATTAGTCACAATTACTTCACTTCCTTCAACGTTTCATATTCTCATCACTTTATAAAATTTAAACATGCATATAACATTTTTCTTTTAAACCAAGCATGCAACATGTCTTTTAAATGTCCATAATTAAACCATCAAATCCATAAACATTTTAAAAATCATAATTTAACATATTAAAATCATAAACATCCATGAACATTTTAAAATAAACATTTTAACATCGTAAACGTTTAAAATAAACATTTAAATCATAAAACATTTAAAATAAACGTTTTAGCATATTATCATAAATCAATAAACATATCATCTTAAAAATTCATAAACATTTAAAATTGACATATTAACATATAAACATCCATAATCATTGATAATAATCATTTTAGCATATAAAATAGCACTTAGGACACTGCCATGGCGTTTACTAATTTCTAGGTGTAAAAAGACCGTTTTACCCCTGGACGTAAAATTTCCCGTTTTTGACATTTTCTTAATTTCATTGACTCTAACATGTCCCAAATAATTATTTAAGCTTACATGAATTTTCTCATATTTTATTTAGCATAATTCGATGACTTTTAAATTAATCTTTAAATGTAACGTATTAATGCGTTATAATATCGAATTAAACCAAACCTTAATATAAAATTCTCAAATTATAAACTTAGACTTATAATAATTATTTAAGCTTAAATATAATTTTTCATAATTTTATGAAGCTTAAAACTAGGTGTTTCAATTAATTCGTTAATTAACGTTTCGTGGGGCGATTAAATCCCGATTAAATCCAAAACTCGTTATTTTGATCCCAAATTTTAAACATAACATTTTTAAGATTTATTCTACCCTTCCAAGTCATTATTCACCCCCATGGACCCATGGATTCAATTTTAGCCTTTTAATTCTCGTTTTTGACACATACATGCTCCTAACAACTTTATGCTTAAACCGACTCGAACCGTACCCGAACCAGGCCCTAGACGTTACCCTTAGACACAAATTAAGACCATGGTTCAGCCCCTTTTTACTCAGAACCAGCACCTAAGCACCAAAAATCAGAAACGTGACAGCCCCATTCTTGTGCAGCTGTTGTTTTCTGTTTCCACCGCTTTCCCTAGACAACCAGACCATGAACCACCCCAACAAGCACCATATTAGGACCCTAATGACTCGTCCTAGCCCAGCCCAAGCCCCCAGGCCGAGCCATCTCTTCCTGCCCAGTTGCTGAAACCTGCGCAACATCCTTGCAGCTCACGGGTTGGAGTCCTAGCCTGCTAGGACTCCTTCCCAGCCTCTTGTCTCGAGTCCTAGCGTGTCTAGGACTCTTCCCTTGACCCATACCAGAACCTAGCCAAGCCCTGGTCACAGCCGAACCAAAGCCCAGCAACTATGCCCAACAACCGAGCCCCCAAGGTACACCATGACAGAATATGTTCCAGCTTGTATTATTCATGTTTGTGCATCGTTGAAGTGATTTTTATGACTCTAAAACATGGGTAAATCATCCTTAATCATATCCTAGCCATGACAGCCCCTTTAGCAACCATATAATCATGTTTTTGAATCCAATATCAAGGGTTAAACACAAGCATATGCATAGTTACGAAAATTGTGAATTGTGTGACTTATTTTCATGAAATTTCATAAACAATTATGTAATATGGTGCGATGATGAGTAAAAGGAGAATATGGCGTGCCTTTGCGTTTTAAACGCACGATTATTCGTTGACGATTGGCGAAGAACGGGGCGAGACCTTTGGCTTGAATCACCTTGGCAAATTCTCGAAAATTGCCTCGATCTTTATGCATGTGTGTGCCGTGTAGTTTAGGAGGAGATTTTCAGAATTGTGGCCGTGTGTCTTGTGTAAAATTGTAGGGTTTTAGGAGACTTAATCATATATTATATACTAATTAAATACCAACAAGGCTTTAGGCCTATTAAGCCAACTATTTAGGCCCATTAGTCTTGATTAGGATTTAATTAGAATATTAAAATAGTTTTGGTAAAAATAGTTTGTCAATTAAATAGCCGGGTTGCTAAAAAATTCATATTCTTGTTGAAAAACCAACACCGATAAAATTTACGTTCCGACGTATAAAATCACCTCAAAACCCTTTATTTTTCAAAAATAAGAAAAACATCACCCATAATTTAAATAATTAAAAACAATTATTTAATAAAAACATTTTCTATTTTTCAGCCATCGGTCTCCGTTCCTCGATCGCAACTCGAATAACCTTTTAAAATACATTTTAATGCAACAATGTAGAAAAATATATTTTCAAACATGCGAATATGCATCACATAATTAATTCATGCAATTAAACATTTAATTAAAATACACAAAGAATTTAATAACTCAAATGCATGTGGTTTGCGTGGACATTTAAATTTTATGGGCGTTACAGATATTGTATGTCTACATTGCCTTTCAGAGTTGTTATTGTAAGACTCGACATTCCGACTTCAAGATCTCGACAGACATTGTGCGACGAAAGGTATAATTCATGTGGTCACGGGATTGCACAACTCGATTCAGATTTGATACGAGTTTCCCTAAATCACATACTAGATTGTTATTACATTTGATTATGTAATGTCTTATTTATTGATTTATATTCGAGTTTTGAGATAGGAGATATTGGCAGATTGGCCAAAACTAGACGTTTCGGTGTATCGACGCATAGGAGCAGATTTACTCTATGTGTAGACCCTCGATACAGAGTTGACCGAAGTCTAGGAATAAGACGTACTGTCACCCCGAGTGGTTGGGTAGGTGACAGACCGTCTTATTCACACCGAGATCCCTAGATTAGAGAATCGAGTCAAAAACTAGACGTTGAATACAGATTTGTATTCCTTTACATGTTGGAGATTTTATATTCATGTGCATTGATATATGCTATGCATTGGTGTATGATTTATTACATTGCATGCATACATGTTTTATACTGGGATATGTTCTCACCGGAGTTATCCGGCTGTTGTCGTGTCTGTATGTGTGCATGGCAACAGGTGGGGCAGGATCTGGGTCACGAGCTAGATGAGAAATTGATGATAGCGTGGAGATCTCGGGCGTTGAAGATTTCTAGTGTTTCCTATTAGACTGTTACTACTTATGTTTGTAGTTGAGATTTGAACACTAGTGTATGATTGTACTAAACAGACATGTATGTACATGATGTTGTTTAATTATTATAAAGACATGTTATGTTTTGACTATACATTTGATTTAATGATTAAAGCAAAATTTTGACCCACATTTTCGAGCAAAGATCCAATAAATCCCAAAAGAATTGAGTTAGAGGCAGGGTCCCCACAACAGGTGGTATCAGAGCAGTAGGTTCTGTAGACTGAGATAGAATAGAATGAGCGGGGTAGATCGAGTCATCTTCCTTGCTTATATCATGCTAGCACATATTATGATTTATTGCTTTCCTTATTGTATGTTGTTGTATTATCTGAATTGATTTACAGCATATACTTGTCAAGCCTGAATCAGAACCGATTCTCGATCAGAGGTTATGATCAGAGGAGGGTTGAGACAGATGATATTGATTTTGTACTAATCAGTTTGATAATCAGATTTATGCCGCCTAGATGTGTACCACAGCCAGAGCAGGGTAGCACATCAGGTGCACAGATGGATGTTACCGCTACGCCGATGGAGACCTTATTGAAGAGGTTTCAGTCTTTCCATCCGCCTACCCTGAAGGGCACAGAGAGTGCAGTAGAGTGCGAGAGCTGGCTTGATGATATCGAGATGTTGTTTGAGTCTTTGGCATATACTGATGAGCGACGTGTGAAATTGATAGGGCATCAGATGCAAGAGGTTGCCAAGAGCTGGTGGTTGACTACGAAGAGAGCCTTGGAGCACCGATGCATTGATATCACGTGGAAAGTTTTCAAGGATGAGTTCTATCAGCTCTTCTTTCCCGTCTCCTACCGAAAAGATAAAGGAGCTGAATTTGCGAATCTCAGGCAGGGACAGTGGAACATCGAGGAGTATGTTGCTAAATTTTCTGCATTGCTACGATTTGCACCTCATGTGGCAGGGAACGACGAGGCAGTGGCCGATCAGTTCATCAATGGGTTGAATCTAGATGTCTTTACTTTGGTGAACACGAGACGACCTAATACTTTTTCAGAGGCACTGAACCGAGCGAAGGGAGCAGAGGCAGGCCTGATCAGGCAGCGAGGCGCTTCTTACAGTGCTCAGGGGCAGAGACAGCCACAGCCTACCGCCGTTCAGTTTCTACCACCTCCTCCTCGCTTCGATAGTGGATCTAGTAGTAGTGGTAAGAAGGAATTTCTGAAGGCTAAGGGCAAGCAGTTTAAGAAATCCGGGAGTAGTTCATCGAGTTCGAGTGGATCTCGACAGAGAGGTCAGGGTTCAGATTACAGTGGCGTATACTGTAGTTCGTGCGGAGGGCGACATGCCACGGAGCAGTGTCAAGGAGTTATGGGACGCTGCAACATCTGTAGGCAACCGGGACACTTTGCCAGAGTTTGTCCCCAGAGAGGTGCACAACGATACCAGAATACAGGGTCATCAGCACCAGTGCCACAGATGGAGAGACAGGCATCCTCTGTACACTCCTTCCAGCCACCCTCTACACAGACCCAACAGAGACCAGGAGGTCGTCAGACAGTGAGTCAACCTCCCAGACAGCAGGCTAGGGTGTTTGCGCTGACAGAGGAGCAAGCGCAGGAGGCACCAGACGATGCCATTGCAGGTAAATGTTTCCTTTGCGGTTATCCTGCATATGTGTTGATAGACACAGGTGCATAACATACATTTATATCTGAACATTTTGCATTGAGACATTCCTTGCCTGTTGAGTCTTTGTCGACGGTAGTGTCTATAGCTTCTCCGTTGGGGAGTGGTTTGATATCTGTGACTACTGTTAGACACTGTATGCTTAAGTTTGAGGGGCATGAGATTGATTTAGACTGTGTAGTACTTGGTTTAGCTGATTTTGACTGTATAGTTGGCATAGATATGTTAACCAAGTACAGGGCCACTGTAGATTGTTTCCACAAGATTGTCAGATTCAGACCCGAAATGACAGATGAGTGGAAATTCTACGGAAAGGGTTCCAGATCTCGGATTCCCTTAATATCTGCTCTGACTATGAGTAGATTGCTTCAGAGAGGAGCAGAGGGCTTTCTCGTATATTCAGTAGATCTACTGAAGTTGAGCCCAGCATTGGCAGATCTGCCAGTGGTTTACGAGTTTGCAGATGTTTTTCTAGATGAGATTCCGGGATTGCCTCCAGTCCGAGAGGTAGATTTTAGCATAGATCTTGTGCCAGGCAGTGTTCCTATCTCGAAAGCTCCGTATAGGATGGCGCCTATTGAACTGAAAGAATTGAAAGCACAGTTGGAAGATCTTATGTCCAAGGGATATATCAGACCCAGTGTATCTCCTTGGGGTGCTCCGGTGCTTTTCGTTAGAAAGAAAGATGGTTCGATGCGGTTATGTATTGATTACAGACAGTTGAACAAGGCAACAATGAAGAACAAGTATCCTTTGCCGCGCATCGATGATTTATTTGATCAGCTTCAAGGGTCTTCGGTTTACTCGAAGATTGATTTGAGATCAGGGTATCATCAGCTCAGAGTTAGAGACGTTGATATTCCGAAGACTGCATTCCGAACCAGGTATGGGCACTACGATTTTATCGTTATGCCTTTTGGTTTAACGAATGCACCAGCGGTATTTATGAGTTTGATGAACCGCATTTTTCAGAGATATTTAGACGATTTTGTGATTGTGTTCATTGATGATATTTTGGTGTATTCGAAGAGTCTGACTGAGCATGCAGATCATCTGAGGATTGTATTGCAGACTTTGCGAAAAGAGCAGTTATACGCTAAATTGTCCGAGTGCGAATTCTGGCTGAAACAGGTTGTCTTCTTGGGGCACATTATATCTGGAGATGGTATTGCGGTAGATCCGAGTAAAGTTGAGGCTGTGATCAGTTGGCCGAGACCAACTTCTGTGCCGGAGATACGCAGTTTCATGGGTCTAGCCGGGTATTATCGTCGTTTCATCCGAGATTTCTCCAGTATAGCGAAACCTATCACCCAGTTGACACAGAAGAACATGCCATTTGTGTGGTCCGAAGATTGTGAAGCCATTTTTGTGGAATTGAAGAAGAGGCTGACTAGTGCGCCTGTCTTGACGATTCCTTCAGGTACAGGTGAGTTTGTTGTATATTGTGACGCATCTCACAGAGGATTGGGATGTGTTCTTATGCAGCGAGGGCACGTGATAGCGTACGCCTCTAGACAGCTGAAGCCGCACGAGACTCGTTATCCGATTCATGATCTTGAATTGGCGGCGATTTTCTTTGCCTTGAAGATCTGGCGTCATTATTTGTATGGCGAGAAATTTGAGATCTATTCCGATCATATGAGCCTGAAGTATCTCTTTTCTCAGTCAGAGTTGAACATGAGGTAGCGACGATGGCTTGATCTGCTGAAAGATTTTGATTGCGAGATCAAGTACTATCCAGGGAAGTCGAATACAGCGGCAGACGCCTTGAGTCGAAAGGTATGTGCTCTTTCCTTGTCGACAGTAGGTGTATCGAATTTAGTAGAGGAATGTTGTTTGTCTGGATTGACATTTGATACAGAGAGTAGACCGTTGCGACTTGCTACAATTCAGATTGAGCCAGATCTGATTTTGAAGATCAAAGAAGCGCAGAGAACCGATTCGAGTGTTCAGAGATCGATTGATATGGTCAGAGCTGGTCATATATCAGAGTATCAGGTTAGAAATTTTGTTCTGTATGTGAATAACCGCTTAGTAGTGCCAGATGTTTCAGATTTGAGACGACGGATCATGTCAGAGGCGCACTATAGTCGGTTCAGCATTCATCGTGGTGGCAGGAAGATGTACAATGATTTGAAGACGCAATTCTGGTGGAAGCAGATGAAGACAGATATTGCAGAATTTGTGTCTAAATGTTTGAATTTGTAATGCCCGAGAATTTAATTACCGTAATCTGAAATGAATTGAGTATGATTACCGAAATTGATAATTAATCTGGAATGATTATTGAAGTAATTGAGATAATTATAGACGGAACGGATCGGACCAGAACACATAAAAAAGGTGTAAATTATGTGTGCAAATTTATGTGTTGGCGCACATGCGCGATCAAGAGTGGCGCACATGCGCGAGAATCACAGTAAGGTTGGCGCACATGCGCGAAGACATGCGCGCATATGCGCGACACCTCCAGAAGCCTTGGCACATATGCGCGAGATTAGTGGCGCATATGCGCGGAAGGTCCAGAAGGATTGGCGCATATGCGCGACTTAAATGGCGCATATGCGTGGGTTAGGCAGAATGATTGGCGCATATGCGCGACATAAATGGCGCATATGCGCGAGTTGACAAAATGCTGGTGTGAGCTACCGGTGCATATGCGCGACATTGTTGGCGCATATGCGCGCAACGTGCAAGACATGCACTCCGCCACTTTCCTTGCATGCACGGAATGTATATATATATATGTATAGAACCGAATTCTCCATCAGATTTCCAGAAAACGAACGAGCAATTCTCCAAATTCCATTATAGTTTAGATTACGATTTAGCAAAATTCTCTTATTTGTTTTTGAATCCGACTACAGTACTGTGTTCCTATCAACGCAAGCTACAATTGAACGTAAGTTTTGTTACGTTTAAACAAGATTTGAATTTATGATATTGTCAGATTTGAATTCAGATATGGTGTTTCTGCTACCGTAGACAGTATAGAATCGAAGTCAGACTGAAGAACAGATTGGTTATACAATTGTTATGAATTTTAGAAGATATTGACTGAGAATTCACACTAAATGGTAGTATTCTTGATTGAAGAATGAATAGATGATTATTCTTGTATGTCTGGATAGATTATTCAGTAGATATGTGAAGTCAGATCGAAGAAAGAATATCGTATGTCTGTGTTTTGTATTTCAGCATCTCTGAAGATGTATTTGTTAGATATTCATATGCTGGAACATATTGATCAGATTCAGATATGATTTAGATTATATCGTGATATTTTTGATATGATCAGATTGTACATTGTTCAGACATTGATCAGATTTTGTACTGAGTTGAGTATTGATCAGAACAGATTGTGAATTGAGATACACATTGATACAGTGTATTTGACATTGTCATTTCAGATTGAAGATGGACAGACTGGACTTCGAGACTTCGTCTTCCTCAGACGGGGACGACAAAGGTATGATTCATGTGATATTCGGGAAGAAACAACTCAATTGAGATCCCCACTTGAGTTGCCCAATAAATCACATACTATATTCTTGTTTATAGATTTGTTTATAGAACTTGTATGCAAATCTTGCTATACTTTGTTTACAGATCATGTTGCATTGCATTAAGATGATCAAGCTTGTTTACAGATTGTGTATTCATGCATTAAGATAGGAAAGTCTGCGAGATCATCCAGACTTCTAGATGTTCGGCGATATCACAGCTTAGGGGAAGATCATCGCCCCTATTGTAGAGGCGGATACAGATCAGGCCGAAGTCTAGGAATAAGACGGTCAGCACCTCGATTGGGAGGGTAGGTGACAGACAGTGCCGTCTTATTCACAACGGGATCCCTAGAGTTATAGATCGAGTCAAGTCTAGACATGATTTGATTAGAACTGCATGCTTATATGGATGTGGCTCCTAGATCATGGGACCCATCGTTATTGCTTTCAGTTGTGCTAGCATGTTTTTATGATTTAGATGGTTATATGCATGTTTATATGATTTGAGTTGCATGCTTAATTTCATAGATTATGAAATATATTGTGTTTATACATGATCGCATGTTTTATGAATTAGGTTGTTTATTTACATGCTTACCATGTTTTATACTGGGATTTAATCTCACCGGAGTTATCCGGCTGTTGTTGTGTTTTGTATGTGTGCATGACAACAGGTGGGGCTGGATCAGGGTCGAAAAGATGACGAGAGAAGACGAGTTTAGCGTGGTGATTCCGGACTTACAGTAGATTGGATTTTACCATTAGAACTTTAGTAGTGAACCTTAGATTAGAAGGTTGTACATTATTGTATTTTAATACTGAATTTGTATTTTTATATACAGACATATATAGTATTTAGATTCCATTACCTTCCGCAGTTACATTTTAAAAAGAAAAATTTTTAGACCCTGTTTTATCTTAATTGATAATTAAATCCCAAAGATGATTAAGAAGATGATTAGCGTCCGGGTCCCCACAGAATTGCCAGCAGGTGAAGGCAGAAAGAAAGAAGCCCGGAGGTTTACTTCAGATTTTGTCTATTACTGAATGGAAATGGGATCATATTTCCATGGATTTCGTGACGAAGTTACCTCGATTTTCGCGGGGCTGTGACGCGATTTGGGTTGTGATAGATAGACTGACCAAATCAGTGTGCTTTATTCCGTACAGAATGACCTATCGACACGATCAGATGGCAGAGTTGTATGTCAGAGAGGTCGTCAGATTGCACGGTGTGCCGAAGTCGATCGTATCAGATCGTGATCCACGATTCACTTCTCACTTTTGGCACAGC
The DNA here is from genome assembly GCF_022965805.1 of Primulina eburnea. Classification (NCBI taxonomy): domain Eukaryota; kingdom Viridiplantae; phylum Streptophyta; class Magnoliopsida; order Lamiales; family Gesneriaceae; genus Primulina; species Primulina eburnea. The sequence goes on from NC_133110.1 coordinate 24,772,391, forward strand.
ATGCAACAGGCTCTAGGTACGACTTTACACCTGAGCACTGCTTATCATCCTCAGACATACGGACAGTCAGAGCGGACTATCCAGACTTTAGAGGACATGCTGAGAGCTGTAGTACTAGATTTTGGTACTAGTTGGCAAGATTCATTGTCGTTGTGTGAATTTTCATACAACAACAGCTATCAGACTAGCATTGAGATGGCACCGTTCGAAGCTTTATACGGAAAGAAGTGCAGATCTCCGTTGTACTGGGATGATATCTCTGAGGTACCAGAGTTGGGGCCTGATATGATTCGTGAGATGACCGAGAAAGTGAAGATCATTCAGAAGCGAATGAAGACAGCGCAGGATAGGCAAGCGAAATACGCCAATATTAGACGCAGACCGTTGATATTTGAGCAGGGAGACAGAGTATTTTTGAAGATTTCACCTTTCAGAGGCGTTGTCAGATTTGGAAAACGTGGAAAGTTGTCTCCTAGATACGTCGGTCCGTATGAGATCCTTGAGAAGATTGGCGATCGAGCTTACAGACTTACTCTTCCTCCTTCATTGTCCGGTATACATAACGTTTTTCATGTATCGATGTTGCGCAGATATATGCCGGATGATTCTCATGTCATTCAGCTTGACGAAGCCGAGCTAGATCAGACTCTGAGCTATATTGAAAGACCGATACAGATTCTTGATCGGAAGGAGAAACAACTTAGAAACAAGACCATTCCACTTGTGAAGGTTCACTGGAGTTGTCATGGCATCGAGGAAGCAACTTGGGAGACAGAGTCTGATATAAGACAGAAACATCCCGAGTTATTTTGATGATGTAAGTATTTATTTAACCTTAACGTTATTATATTTTATGCTTGCATTATAGAATGGCATGCGATTTCGAGGACGAAATCATTTCTTAGAGGGGGAGAAATGTAAGGCTCGAGATTATTAGTTTCATTAACATGATACTCGGAGGATATGAGAATACATGTCGTAAGAGGAAAATATCAAAGATTCCATGGATTATGGAATTTTGAATGAGCCTGGCCGAAGCCACACCGCACCTGCAGTGCTAGGAAGCACCGCACCCGCGGTGTTTAGACAGAAAGTTGGTGAATTTATCCGAAGCAAGACCGCACCCGCGGTGCAAGCAAGACCGCACCCGCGGTGGTGAGACCGCACCCGCAGTCATGCAGGGACCGCACCCGCGGTCTAGGTGCTGCACTTTTGGATGAACTCGCCGTGAACACAGCGCACCCGCGCTCCTGAACTACCGCACCCGCGGTGCTGCATGCGAGAGATCCACCTCCTTTTCTTATGATGACACATGGCGTGTATATATATATATGAATTGAGCTGAGTCTTCATTTCTTCAATTTCTGGCAGCAAAAAACGAGAACAAGTTCATACCCTCAAGCTTCTTCATAGCTTAGAAATCACCTAGTGCAAGAATTACCAATCCAAATTGTGATTCAAGCATAGATTTGTATTCCTCTCCTCAAGAGCTTCAAAAGGATGTGAGTATTGTTAACTTTCAGCATGGTTTGAAAAAGGTGTGTTGAGGAAATTGTGATATGATGTATAATGTGTGTTCTTGAGATTATAAGCATCGTAGAAACGTGAACGGATTGATTTTCAGACGTCGTATGATGCTGTTTCGATTTTCCAGCTTATGTTATGTGAAAATTATGCTGATTTCAGAATGTATGTTGATGTTTAGATGAGATTATGAGTTATTGGGATTCATTATGATATTGTTATGTTGAGTTTGAATTATCGGTATCGCGAGGCTACGCCGTTATACTGTCAAAATTGTATCGAGATGGATTATTGAATTGTATATGTGCTGAATTGAGTTGGGAATTGATATTGTATGTCTACATTGCCTTTCAGAGTTGTTATTGCCAGACTCGACATTCCGACTTCAAGATCTCAACAAACATTGTGCGACGAAAGGTATAATTCATGTGGTCACGGGATTGCACAACTCGATTCAGATTTGATACGAGTTTCCCTAAATCACATACTAGATTGTTATTACATTTGATTATGTAATGTCTTATTTATTGATTTATATTCGAGTCCTGAGATAGGAGTTATTGGCAGATTGGCCAAAACTAGACCTTTCGGTGTATCGACGCATAGGAGCAGATTTACTCTATGTGTAGACCCTCGATACAGAGTTGACCGAAGTCTAGGAATAAGACGTACCGTCACCCCGAGTGGTTGGGTAGGTGACAGACCGTCTTATTCACACCGGGATCCCTAGATTAGAGAATCGAGTCAAAAACTAGACGTTGAATACAGATTTGTATTCCTTTACATGTTGGAGATTTTATATTCATGTGCATTGATATATGCTATGCATTGGTGTATGATTTATTACATTGCATGCATACATGTTTTATACTGGGATATGTTCTCACCGGAGTTATCCGGCTGTTGTCGTGTCTGTATGTGTGCATGGCAACAGGTGGGGCAGGATCTGGGTCACGAGCTAGATGAGAAATTGATGATAGCGTGGAGATCTCGAGCGTTGAAGATTTCTAGTGTTTCCTATTAGACTGTTACTACTTATGTTTGTAGTTGGGATTTGAACACTAGTGTATGATTGTACTAAACAGACATGTATGTACATGATTTTGTTTAATTATTATAAAGACATGTTATGTTTTGACTATACATTTGATTTAATGATTAAAGCAAAATTTTGACCCACATTTTTGAGCAAAGATCCAATAAATCCCGAAATAATTGAGTTAGAGCCCGGGTCCCCACATTTATATTGGGATATTTATATCCCACCGGAGTTATCCGGCTGTTGTTTTCTCTGTATGTGTGCATGGCAACAGGTGGGACAGGTTCAGGGTCACAGAGGTGAAGAAAGATCGAGTTAGAGTGGAGACTACGGACTTGGACTAGTGATAGGGTTTAAACACTAGATAGTTAGTTGTTGAACCTGAGATATGTATGATTGTACATTTTATCAGATTTATACTTTTATACTGATATGTATAGGAGTTTGATTCCATTATCTTCCGCATTTAAAAAAAAATTAGACCCTGTTTATTATAATTGATTAATTAGTCCCAATCACGATTAAAAAGATGATGTAGGGACCCGGAAGCTAATCCAGTTCTTAATTGTTATTGGGACTAATTAATCAATTATAATAAACAGGGTCTAAAATTTTTTTCTAAATTACACAGCGGAAACATAATGTAATTAAATTCAAATTACATATTAAACATCACATACAACTATTGTATGATCTACAATAATCCGACTAGGTTCTACTACAAGTCAGTGATGAATCCTAAGTTGCTTCAAAGCCCGGATCTCCACGCTATCTAGTCCAGCCTCGTTCACTTCTCGACCCTGATCCTAGCCCACCTGTTGCCATGCACACATACAAACAAGACAACAGCCGGATAACTCCGGTGAGATATAAATATCCCAGTATAAAACATGTATACATGCAATCATATAAACAATATAAAAGCATAAGACAACAAATCATATCTTATATCAAGATCATGACATGAATCAATAACAAGAATAAGTCATATTCTAAACATGTACCCTAATCAGGAACATAAATCAATATCAAGAATAAATTCTATTCTAAGCATGTACCAATATCAGGCACATAAAGGGACATGAACCATCTTCAGGAACATAAATTAACATCCATCAATACAAATCAATATAACTGTCACTCAAACTCGTGACTCTACGTTTTAGACTACACTCAATCCTAGCCTAGGGATCCCGGTTTCCAAATGTGGTGTTCCTATATCGAATTCCGTAATAGAAGGAACTCTGATCCTATTACTCGATATAACTAAATATGGTGTTCCTATATCGAATTCCGTAATAGAAGAATTCCAATCCTATTTACTCGATATAACCAACATCCGGTGTCCTGACCTAACCGTCATGGACTATAGCTCTATCGCTAATATCCTTATCTTGAGACATCGTGCAATGTGCCCGTGGCGATCCCGCCACTATCAGGCACTTCCGTCCCAAGATCTCTACACTATCTTGTGACATCGTGCAATGTACTATCTTGTGACATCGTGCAATGTGCCCGTGGCGATCCCACCACTATCAGGAACTTCTGTCACAAGATTACTCGTCTAATACCTGTTATCTATAATTCAAGAGAACAAGTACATCAATCAAATCAATGCAATATCAGTGCAATAAAGTAAAGTATGTGATTTAGGAAAACTCAAGTCTAAACCGACTCAAGTCGATCTCCCAATACCACATTGACTTATACCTTTCGTTTGTAGTCCCGGTCTAAAGAAATCGAAGTTCTGAACTCAAGACTGTCTCTGTAAATCTGAAACGATATATCAAGAATCAAAATAACAATATTTCACTCTCAATTCAACTCTGAATCTGATTAATCTGAATTAACTCAAATCAGCGGCATAACGGCACAATCTCAGTATTCCCGTCAATACCATATCACCAGATATTAATTACAAATCATAACCCATATTCGATACAATTTGTAATAAGTCTATAATCCAAATCTATTCAATTTCAATTAATATAATCTGAAAAATCATAACAATTTCATAATCAATCTGTTCTTTGATCTGACTTCGATTTTACGATGTCTATGAAAGCGGACCGGTTACGGTGGCCGGAAGCGCAACGGAAGTCAAATTTTTTTTTTAAAATGCTAGAATTTTCGGCCACCTAGTTAGTGTGTAATATTTACAAATCAAACACCATACATAGGATGTTTAAGAAATTACATATCAACCTCTTGAGGTTGATGTATGGCACCAACTTTGTTGTAAATAACAAAGCTCTTCAAGGTTGAAGATCTACAAGCCTCCAACTCCCTTTCCTTCAAAATAAGGCCCACCACTAGCAAGGTAAACCCCCTCAAAAATTGCACTAGAAAAGTTTGAAGATTTATCAAAGAGAAGGGTTTTATTCTCCAAGAAAATGAAGAACAAAACAAGAAAAAATTTTGAGAGAAAGTTGCTTGAAGGTTTCGGCCAAGAGGTGTGAGAATGAGGGAGGAAAATTGAGTCTTGGGGTTGCAAAAAGTTAGATACAAAAGTTGCATGCCATGCAATATTTTATTCAAAAGTAATGCAAACCCCTTCACCTCCCAAACATGCAAACCCTAGTGGGCTTGCAACCTTTTGCAAAGCCCATGGACTTTTAATTGTCTCAAACACATTTGAGCCCAATTAGACTTTACTTGATTTTACTCAAGCCCACTAGTTAAATAATTATTTTCAATTGGGCTCTACAAGGCCCAATGTTATTTAATTAATCCAACACTTGAATTAATTTAATTATTTGGACTCTACTAGGCCCACTAGTGTTTAATTAATTCAACACTTGAATTAATTTAATTTAGTCCATAATAATGTTTATGAAAATCACAATTTTCAAATACATTATTCACTTGGCCAAATTTTAATTTAGGAACACTTCCTTAAATTAAAATTTATATTTCTCTCATAGAAGTCATATTTCTATTTTTCTTTACGCTTATAAACACATTTATAAGCCGTTCAACACATTGAACTATTTTACTTCTCATCGGGATTTACAAAGCTAGTACTTGTGTGGCCCTCAATGGGTCATTGATACAACTAGCTGTGGGTTCACATCTCTATGTGATTCGGACTAAACATGTCCTTATTCGAGCATACCCCAATTGCTCCATTTTTACTTATCAACACCTTGATAATAAGAACGTCAGAACTCAAGTCTGATAGCACCCAACCAATCACGTTAAACGCCTAGCAGCATCGCTTACGTGATTCCCTAGGTATCACATGATAGTGCCTGCAAGAACCATTCAATTATGGTTAGCGTACAGTACGGTCCCTTCAACTCATATATCCCGACCGATTCGACAACTATTGGTTTATCGAGAGTTGTCAATGAATCGATACTATGTGTCATGTTGTGGTTGCATCGATGGTGTAATCTATGAAACCCCTTTTATAATTACCACCATAATCTGATCAGAGATTTCAACCCACACATACATGAAAAACACATAGGATGTCCATACCCGTAGGTAAGCGGTGAATCCCCGGCTACAATGCATCGACTCCTATGTGTTTCGCCGTAACACCCAACCTTGCCACCTGATGACCCCATAAGAGTCGGTAAACAAGTCAAAGTGAAACGCTAGCACATAGAGTCTCAACGTTGTCCCGGGTCATAAGGACTAATGGTGTACAACCATAAACTAGAACCTTTCCACTCGATAAGTGAGAACCACTTGGAAAGTCCTTTATAGAGGGCTGTTCAGTGCACTCTACCAGGAGCACCTATCTGCATGCTCGGACATCACAATGTCCCCTACCAATGAAACATGGTACTCACATCGCAGATACTAGTCTCTAACTCGAGCGGCCTATATCTTTCTTAGTGGCGGCTGAATCGACTAGGAACCGTTTAGAATATACAGTATTACAAATATGAGTTTCATGATACTCATCATATGAGCATCTCATATTCTATCTACTATTAATATATTCAAGGACTTTATCTATGCAACTCGCATGGGTATAAAGATAAAGATGCGCCAAATTAATAAATTCAAATATTATTAAAATAAAGATCGTTTAATACAAAGAGTTTCATCGTGAACAGTCGGCCAACACTTGGCTCGACGTGCACCTACTCTAACAATCTCCCACTTGCACTAGAGCCAACTACCCATATACTTAAGACCCATTGATTCGCGATGCTTCTCGAATGATGGTCCTGGTAAAGGCTTAGTTAGTGGATCAGCAACATTATCTGCGGAGCCGACTTTGTCGATCGACACTTCTCCTCGTTCCACAATCTCTCGGAGGATGTGGTACTTTCTCAATACGTGTTTGGACTTCTGATGAGACCTTGGCTCCTTCGCCTGAGCTATGGCTCCCGTGTTGTCGCACATCACCGGGATAGGAGCAACTCCATTTGGAATGGCGCCCAACTCTTGGACGAAATTCCTAATCCAAACAGCCTCCTTTGTTGCAGCCGATGCAGCAATGTATTCTGCCTCAGTGGTGGAATCCGCAGTACTGTCTTGCTTGGAACTCTTCCAAGAGACAGCACCACCATTGAGCATGAATATGAATCCGGAGGTTGACTTCGAGTCATCAGCATCGCTTTGGAAGTTAGAGTCGGTATAGCCTTCCAATTTCAGTTCTCCACCCCCATAGACCAAGAACAACTTATTGGTCCTTCTCAAATACTTGAGGATGTCTTTCACAGCTTTCCAGTGTGGAAGACCAGGGTTGGATTGATATCTACTCTACATGATACTACCAATAGCCGAAGCATACGGAAAATTCGTGTCATCGCCGCTATCTCTGCATCAGTCTTGGGAGACATAGACTTGGATAGGGATACGCCATGACACATTGGTAGATGTCCTCTCTTGGACTCATCCATCGAGAACCGCTTCACGATGGTATCAATGTATGTGGACTGGGTGAGACCAAGCAATCTTCTTGATCTATCTCTATAGATCTGTATTCCCAATACAAAAGATGCTTCACCCAAGTCCTGCATTGAGAACTTACTTGCTAACCATATCTTTGTTGATTGCAACATTCCTACATCATTCCCAATGAGTAGAATGTCATCAACATAAAGAACAAGGAATGTCACAGCACTCCCACTGACCTTCTTATACACACAGGGTTCCTCAGGATTCTTAGTAAAACCAAACTCTTTGATTGTACTATCGAATCTGAGGTTCCAGCTCCTTGATGCCTGCTTAAGACCATAAATAGATCTTTGAAGTTTGCATACCATATGCTCACTTCCGATAGATGTAAACCCTTCAGGTTGAGACATGTAAATTTCTTCCTTAATATCCCCATTAAGGAAGGCTGTCTTCACATCCAGCTGCCATATCTCATAGTCATACCAAGCAGCTATGGCTAGCAATATCCTAATGGACTTGAACATCGCAACTGGAGAAAAGGTTTCCTCATAGTCAACACCTTGCCTTTGAGTATACCCTTTTGCTACCAATCGCGCCTTGAAGGTCAATACCTTCCCATCCGCCCCAAGTTTCCTCTTGTAAATCCATTTACATCCTATGGGAACAGTTCCCTCAGGTGGATCAACAAGATTCCACACTTGGTTCGAATGCATGGAATTCATCGCAGATTCCATTGCTTCAAGCCACTTGGATGAATCGGCATCCGATAACGCTTCCTTGAAGGTCCTTGGATCACATCCAAGATTAGGCTCATCATGGCCCTCTTCAAGAAGCAGACCATACCTCATAGGTGGTCTCGAGACTCTCTCGATTCTTCTAGGAGCTTGTATCTCCTCACTTGGCTTCTCGGGTGTGGGTTCTACAACTGTGGGTGTCTCTCGAACCTCTTCGAGTTCTATCATCTCGCCCTTTCTATCCAATAGAAATTCTTTTCCAAAAAGGTTGCATTCCTAGAAACAAACACCTTTGTTTCTTGGGGATGATAGAAATAATATCCAATTGAATTCCTTGGATATCCCACAAAGTAGCATAAAATGGATCGACTATCCAATTTATCTCCCACTGCCTGCTTCACATAAGCAGGACACCCCCATATTCTAAGATAAGAATACTTGGGAGGCTTACCCATCCATATCTCATATGGAGTCTTGTCAACTGCCTTTGTATGGACATTGTTCAACAACAGTGCCGCTGTTTCAAGCGCATATCCCCAAAAGGATGGCGGCAACTCCGTGAACCCCATCATAGACCGAACCATGTCCATCAAAGTCCGGTTATGACGCTCCGAAACACCATTCAACTGCGGTGTAGCGGGCGGAGTCCACTGCGAGAGAATCCCATTCTCTCTAAGATACTCTTGGAACTCGGAACTCAAGTACTCACCACCTCGATCCGATCGAAGTGTCTTGATGCTTCGTCCCAATTGTTTCTCTACTTCACTTTTGAATTCTTTGAACCTTTCAAAGGCTTCAGACTTGTATTTCATCAAATACACATACCCATACCTCGAAAAGTCATCGGTAAAGGTGATGAAGTAGGAATGTCCATGCTTAGTGGTGATGCTAAGTGGACCGCACACGTCGGTATGGATCAAATCCAATAACCCTTTGGCTCGCTCCGCATCGCCCTTAAAGGGAATTTTGGTCATCTTTCCTTTTAGACAGGATTCACAAGTCGTGAGAGCATTAATATCGGACATATCAAACATGCCAACTCCCACTAGCTTGTTCATCCTTCTTAGGGAAATATGACCTAATCGAGCATGCCATAATTGTGCCGAATTAAGAGTATCTTGTTTGCGCTTATTTGTTGTTGTTATCGTTTGGACATTGTTAAGTGGAATATCTTTTAATTCTAAGGTGTAGAGATTGTTTTCAAGTTCACCCTTACCATCTAAACATTCATTCTTGTAAATATTGCAAACACCTTTGCCAAATAAACAAGAAAATCCATCAATATCAAGCATAGAAATGGAAATAATGTTTTTAACCAAGTCTGGTACATACAAAACATCTCTCAAAACAAGCTTAAAATCATTGTTCAATATTAAATAAACATCTCCTACGGCTTTGGCAGCAACCCTTGCTCCATTGCCCATCCTCAGGAAGGTCTCACCCTCTCGGAGCCTCCTACTTCTTCCCATCACCTGCAAATCATTACAGAGATGTGAGCCACAGCCGGTATCTAATACCCAAGAAGTAGAATTAATCGAGATATTTACTTCAATATAGAACATACCCTTGCCAGAACCCTTCTGCGCAAGATATTCCCTGCAGTTACGCCTCCAATGTCCAGGCTTCTTGCAGTGATGACAGATGTCAACTGTCTTCTCAGCCTTGGCTGGCGCGGCTGCCACTACGGGACTCGGAGTCTGCCTCTTCAAGGGCTCGCTCTTCTTGGGGCGCTTGAAAGAACGCTTCTTTCCTTTCCCAGGTGGACCGGTCTTCGTGCCAGATGAAGAGCCCACATAAAGAATCGACTTCTCCTTTTTGATTGTGGACTCAAAGGTCACAAGCATGTTCACCAACTCTTCAAGGCTGGGCTCGAGCTTGTTCATATTGAAGTTCACGACAAAAGGATCGAAAGAGCTAGGCAGCGACAGCAACAGCACTTCCGTGGTCAACTCCGATGGCAAGATCAAATCCATGCCAACAAGCTTGTTCACGAGCCCAATCAACTTTAGGCCATGCTCATGGACCGAAGTCCCATCTCGCATGCATAAAGTGATGAGCTCCTTTACTGTGGCGTGCCTCAAAGGCCGAGTTTGCTCACCGAAGAGCTCCTTGAGGTGCATATGAATGTCAGCAGCATTCTTAGCATCCTCGAATCGCCTTTGCAGCTCATCGTTCATCGAAGCCTGCATATAACACCTCGCCTTCAAGTCATGGTCGCACCAATCCTTGTAGGTCTGCAATTCCTCAGGAGTGCAGCTGGTCGGAGCCTCAGCAGGGGGCGACTCAGTCAGTGTGTATGCGATTTTCTCCGAGTTTAAGACAATCTTTAGATTTCTTAGCCAAGTGATATAGTTAGGTCCGATTAGAACGTGTTTTTCGAGAATAACGAAAAACGAGTTGCGAATTGATGACATTGCCAAAGATTTGTACTGAAAAGTAAAACAGATAAATGTTAATGACTATTTTAAAATATTTAATAAGATATAAAGTTTGGACTTTTACTTTATAAATTATCGCTCCCACTGTTTTGACATTTTCACTACCCTCTAGTGAAAACGGGAAACACTTTCCTCAGTAGGTACGTAAGGTCCAATCAGAGAATTGTGATCCCGAATAATATCGGCCATCACAATTCCTAAAAGTTAGTTTCCAATTGCATCGCCATGCAACCCTCTACGTAAACTTTTGTCTCACGTTTGATTAGGACCCAATAATATGACGTCGTTCATCTTTACGTGTCAAGCCTAACCCATCGATATTGAACCTTAATGGACGGTCGCCATGAGTTCCCTCAATAATATGAGCCGAAATCATGGGAGTTCCACGTAGTTCACATCACTATGTCAATGGATGTCACAGCTTTCCGGCACCCAGGGCCCCCTCAATAATATGAGCCGAGCCCCGAGTACGGGTAGCGTTCATCATGCATCCATTGTCGATGGAAGACAAGAAAATTATAAACAAATTTATAATTCCCCTTTTCGGACTTGATATTAATTTTGAATCTTATTCAAATGAGGGTTTTTAATTTTGAAAGGTCTCATCATTAATTTTATTTTAAAAGCTCTCCATGTTTGATCGTATGTTTGCCGGATTCATGCAACTTTGTTATTATAATAATAATAACGCACATACTCATTATTTATAACATATCATGCATATATTATAAATAGAAAACAGTACAAGGATGATCAATCGCCCCAAAACTAATGGCCCGTGTGAGCCAAACACGGGCCTAGGTCCAATCCTAGGGTAAATGCAGGGATGCAATGCGACTAAATTATTACATTAGCATCCAATATTACATGTCTTCGATCTTCATAATCACCAAGGCCACCATCTTCCAATCTTGATTTTCCACTATTCTAATATTTACAATTAAATATCCATGGCACATAGGGATACATCTCATGGGGGTGGGAACGGGCCATAAACCAAGCCCACTTTAAATTGATAATTATTACAATCATTCAACACAAATATCCTAGCATACACCTAGCAAATTGGGCTTGGGCTTTTGATCATCCTTCATGCATAATATCACATATCATACACCATCAATTAATTATCACTATAATTAATTGATCCAATATTATATATCTTGATCCAATCACTAACCGCCACAATTATAAATTAAATTAACAAAGTATACAAACACCTTTGTCTACTTTCAAATTAATTTATTTATAATCGAATTTCTTGTAAATCATAATTTACTATAAATAATTAAAGTCCAACTTCAATTATTTATTTTATGAGAAAATATGTGCAACAATTGTAAATTTAAACTTAAGGGCCCAAAAACCATTTTTCACCAAAAATATTTTGGCCCATTTAAATTTCACAAATTATGTTGTCCATCCAATGGCCCAACATCTCAAGGCCCATGACACTAAGATTCTCCAAAACACTTTTGGAAACCCTAGCCGTCATCGCCGTCGCTGGAGCTCCGTCGCCGGATTCCGGCAACAAAATTTTTTTTTTATTTATTTAAAAATGGTAACATTTCGGGCAGCCCCTCGGGCTGCCCCTTGCTGCCCGAAATATTCGGGCAGCCCTCTCAGGCAGCCCCTCGGGCAGCCCCGAAAATGTTTTTTTTTTTGTTTCTTCAAAATTTCGGTCCTTGCATATTCTATGCACAAAAATTCTCAAGCGGTTAGAAATCGATCTCAACATAATATTATGCAAATATTACACAAAAACCGTAACCATAGCTCGGATACCACTTGAAAGCGGACCGGTTACGGTGGCCGGAAGCGCAACGGAAGTCAAAATTTTTTTTTAAATGCTAGAATTTTCGGCCACCTAGTTAGTGTGTAATATTTACAAATCAAACACCATACATAGGATGTTTAAGAAATTACCTATCAACCTCTTGAGGTTGATGTATGGCACCAACTTTGTTGTAAACAACAAAGCTCTTCAAGGTTGAAGATCTACAAGCCTCCAAATCCCTTTCCTTCAAAATAAGGCCCACCACTAGCAAGGTAAACCCCCTCAAAAATTGCACTAGAAAAGTTTGAGAATTTATCAAAGAGAAGGGTTTTATTCTCCAAGAAAATGAAGAACAAAACAAGAAAAATTTTGAGAGAAAGTTGCTTGAAGGTTTCGGCCAAGAGGTGTGAGAATGAGGGAGGAAAATTGAGTCTTGGGGTTGCAAAAAGTTAGATACAAAAGTTGCATGCCATGCAATATTTTATTCAAAAGTAATGCAAACCCCTTCACCTCCCAAGCATGCAAACCCTAGTGGGCTTGCAACCTTTTGCAAAGCCCATGGACTTTTAATTGTCTCAAACACATTTGAGCCCAATTAGACTTTACTTGATTTTACTCAAGCCCACTAGTTAAATAATTATTTTCAATTGGGCTCTACAAGGCCCAATGTTATTTAATTAATCCAACACTTGAATTAATTTAATTATTTGGACTCTACTAGGCCCACTAGTGTTTAATTAATTCAACACTTGAATTAATTTAATTTAGTCCATAATAATGTTTATGAAAATCACAATTTTCAAATACATTATTCACTTGGCCAAATTTTAATCTAGGAACACTTCCTTAAATTAAAATTTATATTTCTCTCATAGAAGTCATATTTCTATTTTTCTTTACGCTTATAAACACATTTATAAGCCGTTCAACACATTGAACTATTTTACTTCTCATCGGGATTTACAAAGCTAGTACTTGTGTGGCCCTCAATGGTTCATTGATACAACTAGCTGTGGGTTCACATCTCTATGTGATTCGGACTAAACATGTCCTTATTCGAGCATACCCCAATTGCTCCATTCTTACTTATCAACACCTTGATAATAAGAACGTCAGAACTCAAGTCTGATAGCACCCAACCAATCACGTTAAACGCCTAGCAGCATCGCTTACGTGATTCCCTAGGTATCACATGATAGTGCCTGCAAGAACCATTCAATTATGGTTAGCGTACAGTACGGTCCCTTCAACTCATATATCCCGACCGATTCGACAACTATTGGTTTATCGAGAGTTGTCAATGAATCGATACTATGTGTCATGTTGTGGTAGCATCGATGGTGTAATCTATGAAACCCCTTTTATAATTACCACCATACTCTGATCAGAGATTTCAACCCACACATACATGAAAAACACATAGGATATCCATACCCGTAGGTAAGCGGTGAATCCCCGGTTACAATGCATTGACTCCTATGTGTTTCGCCGTAACACCCAACCTTGCCACCTGATGACCCCATAAGAGTCGGTAAACAAGTCAAAGTGAAACGCTAGCACATAGAGTCTCAACGTTGTCCCGGGTCATAAGGACTAATGGTGTACAACCATAAACTAGGACCTTTCCACTCGATAAGTGAGAACCACTTGGAAAGTCCTTTATAGAGGGTTGTTCAGTGCACTCTACCAGGAGCACCTATCTGCATGCTCGGACATCACAATGTCCCCTACCAATGAAACATGGTACTCACATCGCAGATACTAGTCTCTAACTCGAGCGGCCTATATCCCCTTAGTGGCGGCTGAATCGACTAGGAACCGTTTAGAATATTCAGTATTACAAATATGAGTTTCATGATACTCATCATATGAGCATCTTATATTCTTTCTACTATTTGTATATTCAAGGACTTTATCTATGCAACTCGCATGGGTATAAAGATAAAGATGCGCCAAATTAATAAATTCAAATATTATTAAAATAAAGATCGTTTAATACAAAGAGTTTCATCGTGAACAGTCGGCCAACACTTGGCTCGACGTGCACCTACTCTAACAGTCTAGTATATCAAGAACACTATATATGAAATATATTCAACTCCATCAACATCATAATTTCAAATGATAATAAAACTCAAAGAAACTTACGTCCAGTTGTAGTTCTTGACGAGGGGATCTCAAAACTATGCTCGGATTAAAAATCGGATGGCCGGATCTTGCACAACCAATTTTCTACGATACAAGGAAGCTTGAGGGATTTTAGCTATGAATTCTCGGTCTTCTCTCTTGCTGGAAATCTGAAGGAAACAAATTATAGACATGGTTCCATGCATGGCAAGACAAGTGTCCCACTCAACTTTCCATATTTGCACTTTAGTCCCTCAACTTTATACTATTTGCAAATCGGCCCCTATTCAGTCTTTTCGATTCAATTTCAATCCTAAATAAGTTCAAACATCTTGGAATATAATTCAACACTCCATAAATCTCTAATTCAATAATCTCGGTTTAAAATAATATCATTTCTATAATCTCGGATATTACAATTCTCACCCTCTAAGATACGATTTCGTCCTCGAAATCACAGGTAATCAAGTCAGATATCAACACGAAACGTATACAAGAGGTAAATCAGAAAACTTATCTCAATGAATCAATTCCGAAATTTCAATCTCATATCAGATTCTGTCTTTCAGATATTCTCATTGACCTACTGACAATCTTACTGTGTTATCAACAACAGGATAATCTTCATTCTGAATTCTCTTACTTCTACTGATTCTGATTCCAATCTGGAATAAGAATTCACTAAGTACAATGTCATAATACTTCTCCAATCCTTCTGACAGAATCAATCTCGTATTACTGGCTATACAACGTCCGTATAAACCAATCTACAGCTCATCACATATCAGGACCATCAGCTATTATCAAATATGTTTATCTCAATCAAGGACATATACTGTCTTCAGCTTCAAATACCAATCGTCATCATCCGACGTTGGTTTCTTAAATCTGTCCATTCTGAACTGTCTTAATAATTATTGTCATACAGGAATTCATACAATGACAATAATTCATAACAACTAGTGCTAACATCCAGCACTTAAGCTGTATAGTGCTAATATCCAGCGCAAAGCTGTACCAATATCTGGCTAGTACATTCTGACTGTCTGTCAATCTGTAAAACAATGAAAGAGAAAGCTCATGATATACTCTATTACAAGTACCAAATCAATCAAAAGTCACAATCTGATATAATCTACTGTGGCATTTTGATCTTTCTGACCACTTTTCTGACATCGATCTGTGTCAGTTGGTCATGTTTGTACGTTATCTGGTACAAACTAATAGATATAGATTGAACAATCTGTCAATCATAATCGTATCATATCATATCTGGAAAGTATTGAAGTAATCTCATTATGAAATTCATCGAATTATACTCACTATTTCTCGTCAGAACTATACAATTTCTGTAATAAATCTTCTGATTTCTATCTTTCTGTCTTTTCTGTTAGCGATTCAGACATATCAATACAATTTTTGTCAACATTTCAATACAAATTCTGTCATAGCTGATCTAATCTGTCTATATCTGTAAGGCCCAAGATTATATCATTTTAATCCGAGATTATTTAATTTACGAATTTTGGAATGATAAATTCGATTCCACGGTTTTTGTAATTAATTAGGATTGAAATGGGAGTAAAAAGAGTTGTGAGGACCAAATCGCAAATAGTGAAGATTTCAGGGGCTAAAGTGCAATTAGCATTTGAGTGACACTTGTCACACCATGCAATTGATATATATATACAATTGCAATTCACGAATTCAGAGCAACAACCGAGATTCCAGAGAAGATTTCCTCAAATTCTTGTAATCTTAGATTTGTGATTCCGTGTGAACCGTCTATCAGAATTAAATCCGAACACGGTACCGAGCTCCTCTTGACACGAGCTACAACTGGACGTAAGTTTTGTTACGTTTTGACATGCTTTGAAATTATGCTATGGTCAGAATTTAATAGGATTCATATATGATGTTCTTGACATGTTAGACATCGTAGAATCGAAGTCAGATTGAGAAACGGACTGATTATGGAATGGTTATGGATTTTTAGGGTATATTGAGTTATACCGGACAGATTTGAATTATGACGGGATTACGGATTGTATTGGATATGAGTTATAGATTGTAACTGTTATCTGGTGAATTGGTATTGACGGGGATATTGAAATTATACCGTTATACCGTTAATTTGAATTAAATCCAGATTGATCAGATTGTTATGATATTGACTGGTATATTGATATGAGATTATTGATATTGTCAGTACCAGACAGATTGTGAGTTCAGGACTTCGACTGAGCCAGAAACCGACGAAGGAAAGGTATAAGTCAATGTGGTATTGGGAGATGGACTTGAGTCAGTTTAGACTTGGGTTTCCCTAAATCACATACTTTACTTTATTGCATTGATATTTGCATTGAGTTGATTGATATACTTGTTCTCTTGATTTTAGACAGCAGGTATTAGAGGAGTCATCTTATGACAGAAGTGCCGTTAGTGGTGGGATCACCACGGGCACATTGCACGATGTCATAAGATGGTGTATTGGCGGATGTGCCAAAGTCTGTCACTGGATGTTTGGCTATCGATGTGGATAGGATGGTGGCTTTTTCTATTACTGTTAATCAGTATTGTATCGATGTGGATAGATTAGTAGCTCTTCTATTACTGTTAATCGATGTCATATCGATGTGGATAGAATTAGAGTTGCTTCTATTACTGTTAATCGGTACTATATTGATGTGGATAGAATAATAGCTTCCTCTATTACTGGTAATCGATACCGTATCGATGTGAATAGAACTGGAGTCTTTTCTATTACTGTTGATCGATACCATATCGGCGTGGATAGAACTGGAGTCTTTTCTATTACTGTTAGTCGATATATGCATGCCAACTTCTGGAATCGGGATCCCTATACTAGGATTGAGTCTAGTCTGAATGATGTAGCTACGAGTATTGTCGACAGTTTGATATTGATTATGTTCCAGACTTTGTTACATATATCTGTTACCTGATTACATGCTTTATATTGTTTATATGATTGCATGTTTCGTTAATTTATACTGGGAGTATATTCTCACCGGTTTATCCGGCTGTTGTCTTGTCTGTATGTGTACTTGACAACAGGTGGGACAGGATCAGGGTCCAGGAGATGAAGAGAGAGATCGTGATTAGAGTGGTGGCACCGGACTTGGACTAGAGATAGGGTTGAACACTTGATAGTAGTTGTCAAACCCTAGTTTGAATAAATGTGTTGTAATACAGGACTTGTATTTTATATACTGATATGTATATATGTTTTAATTTCACTACGTTCCGCGTTTTAAAAAAAAAAAAAAAATTTTGGACCCTGTTTATAATTGATTAATTAGTCCCAAAGATTATTAAGAACTGGATTAGCGTCTGGGTCCCCACAACAGGTGGTATCAGAGCGATAGATCCCTTAGACTGAGATAGAAGCTAGTGAGCGGGGTAGATTGATTTTCTTTCCTGCTTTTGATTGCTAGCATGATTTCTGTTTTAATATATGCTACCTGAATTATCTGATACTGATATGGTATTGTATATTATTGGAATGGATCAGCTGTAAGATGATCCGAGGAGGCTTGAAACAGGATTATTGTTGGAATTGCTAACCTTTTTGGTTATCAAATATGCCTCCGAGAAGAATGCCAGAACAGGGGAGTACCTCAAATCCTCCCATGGATGTGACACCTACAGCAATGGAGAAATTGCTGAAAAGATTTCAGTCATTCCATCCACCGACTTTGAAAGGAACGGAGAATTCCGTGGAATGTGAAAGTTGGTTGGACGATATTGAATCGTTGTTCGAATCTTTGGAATATACTGAGGAAAAGAGGGTGAAACTGATCGGACACCAGTTGCATGACGTTGCTAAACACTGGTGGAACACGACAAAACGGGCTTTGGAATTACGAGGTACGGCCATTACCTGGAATGTGTTTAAGACTGAATTTTATCTACGGTTCTTTCCAGTTTCATATAGGAAGGACAAGGGAGCCGAGTTTGCAAACTTGAGACAGGGCCAGTTAAACATTGAGGATTATGTGGCTAAGTCCTCTACTCTGCTCCGATTTGCCCCGCATGTGGCTGGGAGTGATGAGGCTGTTGCAGACCAGTTAATAAATGGTCTAAATCCTGAATTTTTTACCTTGGTGAATACCGGAAGGCCAAACAATTTCACTGATGCTCTGAACCGAGCTAAGGGAGCCGAAGCCGGACTGATAAGACAGAAAGAGGCTTCGTTTGTGCCTTCAGTACCGAGTTCACAGCTGCCTCCACCATTTCCTCGATTTGAAAGTGGTAGTGGAAGTGGGAAGAAAGACTTCCTGAAAGTTAAGGGGAAGAAATTTAAGAAAGCTGGAAGTAGTTCATCCAGTTCGAGTGGCTCTAGACAGACTGGTCAGGGCCAGAGTTGCACAGGACCATACTGTAGCACCTGTGGAGGGAGGCATTCCACAGAGCAGTGCAAAGGAGTGTTCGGCAACTTCCGCATTTGTAAACAGCATGGACACTTTGCCCGAGTGTGTCCACAACGTGGTGCCCAGGGATCTCAGGCTGCTGAGTCGTCTGGATCAGCGGCTCAGACAGGAATACGATCTTCTGCCGTTCATTCCTTTCAGCCAGCACTGTCTACTCAGTCACAGCAGAGGCCGGGAGGGAGCCAGACAGCGAACCAGCCTCCTCGACAGCAGGCCCGACTATTTGCGTTGACTGAGGAGCAAGCACAGGATGCACCTGATGATGTCGTGGCAGGTAACTATTTTATTTCTGGTTATCCTGCATATGTGCTGATTGACACTGGTGCATCGCATACTTTTATTTCCGAGAGATTTGCATTGAGTCATGCAATACCTATTGAGTCATTGTCTACGGTAGTGTCTGTTTCTTCTCCGTTAGGAATAGGTTTGATATCAGTGAAATCTGTGAAACCTTGTAGACTGCAGTACGATGGACATACGATTGAGCTAGACTGTATTGTGCTTGGTTTATCTGATTTTGATTGCATTATCGGTATCGATATGTTGGCCAAGTATCGAGCTACAGTCGATTGTTTCCACAAGATTGTTCGATTCAGACCTGAAATAGCTGAGGAGTGGAAATTTTATGGTAAGGGTTCTCGTTCTAGAATTCCTTTGATATCTGCATTGAATATGACTCGATTGTTGCAGAAAGGAGCGGATGGATTCCTGGTATATTCAGTTGACTTACTGAAATTGTGGGGACCCGGACGCTAATCATCTTCTTAATCATCGTTGGGATTTAATTATCAGTTCTGATAAACAGGGTCTAAAAAAAAATTTTCTTTTTAAAATATAAATGCGGAAGGTAATGGAATCTAATTAATATACATCTCTGTATAACAACTACAAGTCAGTAGAAAAGTACAATACTGTACAACCTCAGTCTAAAGTTTAGTTACTAAGTTCAAGTAATAAAACGAGTCTACAGTAAGTCCAGAATCACCACGCTATCTAGTCCAGCCTCTTTCTCATCTTGACCCTGATCCAGCCCCACCTGTTGTCATGCACACATACAAAACAAGACAACAACCGGATAACTCCGGTGAGAATAAATCCCAGTATAAAACATGGTAAGCATGTACAGAAACAATCTAAATCGTAACACATGCTATCATAAACATATTCAAGGATACTGGATTTCATAATCTATGAAATCAAATCCAAATAAGCATGCAATTCAATCTAGATAAACATGCAATTTAAATCAAATCATATAATATGCTATCATAACTGAAAGCAATAAACATGTGTTTCATAGTCTATGAAACCACATCTATAAACACATGCAATTCTGGTCAAATCATGTCTAGACTCGACTCAATTCTAACTCTAAGGATCCCGGTGTGAATAAGACGTCACTGTCTGTTACCTACTCTCCCAATCGGGGTAACGTACGTCTTATTCCTAGACTTCGGTCATATCTATATCGAATAATCTACAATCGGAGGATGTCTGCTCCTATGTAACGATACACCGAACGTCTAGTTTTGGCCGATCTGCCAATCTCTCCTATCTTAGGACTCGAATACAAATCAGTAAACAATATATTACAAAATCAAATGTAATAACAGTTTAGTATGTGATTTAGGGAAACTCGTATCAAATCTGAATCGAGTTGTGCAATCCCGTGACCACATGATTTATACCTTTGTCGTCCCGGTCTGAGGAAGACGATGACCTGTATTCAAATCTGTCCATATCAAATCTGAAATGACAATATCAAATACATTGTATCAATGAATAACTCAATTCACAATATGTTCTGATCAATACTTAACTCAGTACATAATCTGACCAAAAATCTGAACAAGATACAATCTGATTCATATCAACGAATATCACGATGAAATCTAAATCATAACTGAATCTGATCAATCTGAATCAACTGATGTTGTAACAGTACAATAATACAGTCTTGTAACCCCGTCAACCTCAACATTCTAAATATCAAATCTAAAGGCATAATCAATACCATATCATCATTCTTCTAATTCTAGTATGTCAATATCTATGGAATTCGACTCACGATCTGTTGAAATTCATAACACAAACATACCGCATCATTTCTTTGATCTAATTCCACAAACATGCTGAATAATCTATCCAAACACATAAGAATAATCATCTCTTTATTCTTGAATCAAGAACGATCCCATTCTAGTGTTTCATCTCAGTCAATATCTTCTGAAATTCATAACAATTGTATAAACAGTCTGTTCGTTAATCTGACTTCGATTATACAATGTCTACGGTAGCAGAAACAACATATCTGAATCATATTCAGTTCTGACAACATCATATTTCCAAAACATCTCAAAACGTAATAAAACTTACGTCCTGGTATAGCTTGAGTTGAGAGGAACAGGCTGCTGTGTTCAGATTCGAATTCTGATGCATGGATTCTTCGAAATCTCGAATCTAAAAGGCGTAAGGATTTTCTCTCCAAAAGCTTCGACCCTTTGATGAATTCTGAGAGAAAACACGTGTAACTCTCATATATATACTGCATGCAACCATATAAAACGTGGCATAGCTTTTCTTGTTGCACGTAAGACCGCGGGTGCGGTAACTCAATGAGCGCGGGTGCGCCATGCTCTCGGCAGCACTATCCAAAATCAAGAGCATCGACCGCGGGTGCGGTCTTGGTTGCACCGCAGGTGCGGTGTTCTTAGCGCGGGTGCGCTGCGTCTAACACCGCGGGTGCGGTGTGGCTACGGAAATTGCACTTCATTTTCTTCACATGCACCGCGGGTGCGGTCGCGCTGGCACTGCGGGTGCGGTCTTGCAAACTTCTAAATTTCTAATTTTTTTGATCTTTGCAACACCTTATAATCTTGTCTTTTCTTCCCTCAATGCATGTCATGCATTCTCATATCTTCCGAGTCTCACGTTAACGAAGATTAATAATCTTGGTTTATCAATTCGATAATTCTCGGGCATTACATTTCTCCCCCTCTTAGATCTGAGTTCGTCCTCGAACTCACAATCAATTTAGAGATATACGAGAAGAAATGTATACTAGAGTTTAAATCAAAACTCAACTCCCTGATCCCCATCTGGAATACGAATTCATGAAGTATGCTATCATAATACTTCTTCAAGTAACTCTGACAAAATCAATCGTGCCATGTTGGTATACAACATCCGTATAAACCAATCTACAGCTCATCACATATCAGTACCAGCAGCTGTTATCAAATCTGTCTATCCCAAACAAGGACATATACCATCTTTAGCTTCAAATACCAATCATCATCATCCGACGTTGGTTTCTTCAATCTGTTCATTCTGAACTATCTTTATCTTCTTTTGAATTTTCTTCAAAAGAAATCTGTAGTATTCACCGTATACTGTCTTGCCTATAATTATCTCATTACCCAACTGATAATCTGATAGTTACTGTCACGCAGTGATAATAAATCATATCAATTAGTGCTAATATCCAGCATCACAGTTCTCTAGATATCTTCCAATATCTGGATCATACACTCTGACTGTCTGTCAATCTGTGAATAATCTGCAAAATAACTTATGGTATGGTCTGCCATAATTGCAAACTTAATCACAATCACAATCTGATACAATCTATCTCAATATTCTGATTACTCTGATCATTTCTTGACATCGATCTTCGTCATTTGGTCCTGTTTGTACATCATCTTGTACAAACTGATAGATATAGAATGAACAATCTGTCAATCACAATCATATCATATTTCAATCTGGAGAGAATGGCGGTAATTTCATTATAAAAGCCATAGAAATGCACTCCCATTTCTTTTCAGAAACATACATATCTATGATAATCTTCTGATTTTTGTCTTCATCTGTTGACAATTCGTACCGTTCAGTACAATTTCTGCCAAAATTTCAGTACAACTCTGTCACAACTGACTTAATCTCTCTATACCAAAACTGTCTGTTCGAATATCATACATTCTTAGTCACAACCATGACAACTGAAGTCACTACAGCGCATTTCTGACACCATCTGTGATTTCAACTTCAAACTATACGGTATAAACAATCAGCTAATAACATAAAGTAAAGAAAAAATACCTACCTGGTATTCGGCTCTGACTATCAATATCAATTCTGTTATACAATTTTGTAACATTCTGACATCACAAGCTAGTCAATTTTATACAAAATACACAATCACATATATGTTACATTCTGATCACATTCTGAACTGCTGTAATTCTCGAATTTAACTCTGATTCGGTTGGAACTGTATATACTCTCACTGGTTCACAATAATCTGCAGCATATACGGATTCAAAATAATAGTAATATCAAATCAGAAACGAAGTATCAATATCCTATACAGATCTAGTGAGTTTAATGAACTCATAAAACAAGGATTTCTGGTAAACATCTTCATATCATTCTGATCAACTGGTATATCTCATCTGCAAATAACATATGCTCCCCAAAACAATATAAGATATCTCAAATACTGATTTAGAGCAATAATTCTCAAGCAGTTCAAAACACAATTATATCAGATAATCTGTCAACTCCTATAATATCAATCTCTGACAACTCTGACATTTCTGACTTTCTGATCTGTCTGATATCGGTATCTGATCAGTCACTGATCACAATATCAACTGTCTCAAAATCAATCAGTATACTAACATCAGATATCATCTATTCTGACTACAGTCTTCAAATATTCTATTCAGTCAATCAGATACTGCAAATATATCAAAATTTCATAGATATAATGAGCATAGAATTCATCAGAATATCTCTGAATATACTGACACGTGCCAAATAGTATCACAAATCAGATGTACTCGTGGTCGGTACTCTTCTACTGATCTTTCAATTTATTCTGTATCATTCTGTACTGAATCTATCATACAATCAATGTCTGATCTCAATTCAATTCTGAACTCTATCTTTCTGATATAAAGCAATCTGAAATCTTATCTGGCAATATCAGCCAACTCGTACAATACTGGCAGATCTGCCAATATTAGGTTCGATTTCAGTATATCTACTGAATACATAAGGATACCATCTGTTCCTTTCTGTATCAATCGAGTCATAAACAACACAGATATCAAAGGAATTCGAAATCTAGAATCCTTACTGTGAATCTCTACTCATCAGCCATATCTGGTCTGAATCTTATACTTTCCTGACTGGAATCTATCATAGTTCTGTACTTGTTCAGCCTATACATATCAATAATGCGTTCAAATCAGGAACACAAGTACATCATAAGCTATTTCTATTTCCTTCTCATCTTACTGTAGTATACAATATATACAGAAATCTCTGATATCAACACTTCCTCAACAAGCAAGGATATCAATACTACAGTACATACAAACCCAACAGATACAGCATATCTCCATGCACTCAGTCAAAGATATTCTTAACAAATGCATTAGTATATATCAATACATATGCAATAGAATCATAAAGACTAGTACCTGTTGTGAATTCTGAATCTGTGGTTTCAAGTGAACTCTGTTTCCTACGATCTTCGGGAACGCTTCTGGGGACAAACTTTAGCAAAGTGTCCCGGCTGTCCACAAATATTGCATCTACCAGTTACTCCCTGGCATTGTTCGGTGGAATGTCTCCCTCCGCAAGTCCTGCAATATACTCCAGTATAACTCGGGCTAGAACCACTAGAGCTAGAGGAACCACTTCCCAACTTCTTGAATGCCTTCTTTCGAGCTTTTAGCAAATCTTGCTTCCCACTCGTACTGCCGTGATCATATCGAAGAGGGGATTGCTGTGTCTGAAGTGGCTTCACACACAACCTTGTCAATTGTCTAGTCAGACTCGCCTCAGCTCTCTTCGCTCTACTCAGGATGTCAGCAAAATGGTAAGGTCGCTGCAAATTCATAAATGCAACTACATCTGAGTTCAACCCTCTAATGAACTGATTTACTATAGCTTCATCATTTCCAGCTAAATGAGGAGCAAAATGCAGTAGAGTAGAGAATTTAGCAATATATTGGTCAATATTCAGCGGCCCTTGGCTCAAATTTTCAAACTCTAATTTCTTGTCCTCTCGGTAAGAAGCTGAGAAAAATCTTCGATAGAATTCAGTTCTGAATATTTCCCACGACATCACTGTACCTCTCTGTGGCCACATTCTCCTACTGGTAATCCACCAACTCCTGGCGGCTTCTCGTAACTGATAAGGCACCATTTGAACCCTCTGTTCATCTGTACAGTCAAGTAAATCGAACAAGATTTCTATATCATCAAACCAATTCTGACAATCTTCAGATGTCTCGGTACCATTCAGAACCGGCGGCTGTAATAACTCAAATTCCTTCATCTTTTCTTCTAACTGAGTTTCTGATACATCTCTCTGTTCAGACGAAGTCCTGCCCTCTTCTGAAATTCTTCGAGGCGGTATATCTGAATATCAAACAGATTAGTACACCATCTATACAATCTGTCTCAGCCCTCCTCTGATCATATACCTCTGATTCAGACTCGGTTCTGATCCAGACTTAGTAATTACATGCTGCAAACAACTCAGATAACAAGCCACATGTAATAGGGAAAGCAATAAATCATGCTAGCACACACAATTTAGTCAACATTGAAATAAATCTCATGCTAGCAATCACATGCAAGGACAAACAATTCAATCTACCCCGCTCATTCTCTGCTATCTCAGTCTGAAGAATCTATCAACTCTGATTATCTCAATCTAAAGGATCTATCGCTCTGATAATCTAAGTCTCAAGGAACTAGTTATCAGCTCTGATACCACCTGTTGTGGGGACCCGGACGCTAATCATCTTCTTAATCATCGTTGGGATTTAATTATCAGTTCTGATAAACAGGGTCTAAAAAAAAATTTTCTTTTTAAAATATAAATGCGGAAGGTAATGGAATCTAATTAATATACATCTCTGTATAACAACTACAAGTCAGTAGAAAAGTACAATACTGTACAACCTCAGTCTAAAGTTTAGTTACTAAGTTCAAGTAATAAAATGAGTCTACAGTAAGTCCGGAATCACCACGCTATCTAGTCCAGCCTCTTTCTCATCTTGACCCTGATCCAGCCCCACCTGTTGTCGTGCACACATACAAAACAAGACAACAGCCGAATAACTCCGGTGAGAATAAATCCCAGTATAAAACATGGTAAACATGTACAGAAACAATCTAAATCGTAACACATGCTATCATAAACATATTCAAGGATACTGGATTTCATAATCTATGAAATCAAATCCAAATAAGCATGCAATTCAATCTAGATAAACATGCAATTTAAATCAAATCATATAATATGCTATCATAACTGAAAGCAATAAACATGGGTTTCATAGTCTATGAAACCACATCTATAAACACATGCAATTCTGGTCAAATCATGTCTAGAATCGACTCAATTCTAACTCTAGGGATCCCGGTGTGAATAAGACGTCACTGTCTGTTACCTACTCTCCCAATCGGGGTAACGTACGTCTTATTCCTAGACTTCGGTCATATCTGTATCGAATAATCTACAATCAGAGGATGTCTGCTCCTATGTAACGATACACCGAACGTCTAGTTTTGGCCGATCTGCCAATCTCTCCTATCTCAGGACTCGAATACAAATCAGTAAACAATATATTACAAAATCAAATGTAATAACAGTTTAGTATGTGATTTAGGGAAACTCGTATCAAATCTGAATCGAGTTGTGCAATCCCGTGACCACATGATTTATACCTTTGTCGTCTCGGTCTGAGGAAGACGATGACCTGTATTCAAATCTGTCCATATCAAATCTGAAATGACAATATCAAATACACTGTATCAATGAATAACTCAATTCACAATCTGTTCTGATCAATACTTAACTCAGTACATAATCTGACCAAAAATCTGAACAAGATACAATCTGATTCATATCAACGAATATCACGATGAAATCTAAATCATAACTGAATCTGATCAATCTGAATCAACTGATGTTGTAACAGTACAATAATACAGTCTTGTAACCCCGTCAACCTCAACATTCTAAATATCAAATCTAAAGGCATAATCAATACCATATCATCATTCTTCTAATTCTAGTATGTCAATATCTATGGAATTCGACTCACGATCTGTTGAAATTCATAACACAAACATACCGCATCATTTCTTTGATCTAATTCCACAAACATGCTGAATAATCTATCCAAACACATAAGAATAATCATCTCTTTATTCTTGAATCAAGAACGATCCCATTCTAGTGTTTCATCTCAGTCAATATCTTCTGAAATTCATAACAATTGTATAAACAGTCTGTTCGTTAATCTGACTTCGATTATACAATGTCTACGGTAGCAGAAACAACATATCTGAATCATATTCAGTTCTGACAACATCATATTTCCAAAACATCTCAAAACGTAATAAAACTTACGTCCTGGTATAGCTTGAGTTGAGAGGAACAGGCTGCTGTGTTCAGATTCGAATTCTGATGCACGGATTCTTCGAAATCTCGAATCTAAAAGGCGTAAGGATTTTCTCTCCAAAAGCTTCGACCCTTTGATGAATTCTGAGAGAAAACACGTGTAACTCTCATATATATACTGCATGCAACCATATAAAACATGGCATAGCTTTTCTTGTTGCACGTAAGATCGCGGGTGCGGTAACTCAATGAGCGCGGGTGCGCCATGCTCTCGGCAGCACTATCCAAAATCAAGAGCATCGACCGCGGGTGCGGTCTTGGTTGCACCGCAGGTGCGGTGTTCTTAGCGCGGGTGCGCTGCGTCTAACACCGCGGGTGCGGTGTGGCTATGGAAATTGCACTTCATTTTCTTCACATGCACCGCGAGTGCGGTCGCGCTGGCACTGCGGGTGCGGTCTTGCAAACTTCTAAATTTCTAATTTTTTTGATCTTTGCAACACCTTATAATCTTGTCTTTTCTTCCCTCAATGCATGTCATGCATTCTCATATCTTCCGAGTCTCACGTTAACGAAGATTAATAATCTTGGTTTATCAATTCGATAATTCTCGGGCATTACAGAAATCGAGCCCATCATTGGCGGATTTGCCAGTGGTGTGTGAGTTTGCTGATGTCTTTCCAGATGAGATTCCTGGATTGCCTCCGATTCGAGAGATAGACTTCAGCATTGAGTTAATGCCAGGAACAGTTCCGATTTCGAGAACTCCATACCGGATGGCACCGATCGAGTTAAAAGAGTTGAAAGAACAGTTGGAGGATTTACTGGCCAATGGTTACATTAGACCTAGTGTATCTCCTTGGGGTGCTCCAGTACTGTTCGTAAGGAAGAAAGATGGGTCGATGAGACTTTGTATCGACTACAGGCAATTGAACAAAGCAACAATAAAGAATAAATATCCGTTGCCACGGATTGACGATTTGTTTGATCAATTGCAAGGTTCATCTATGTATTCCAAGATTGACTTGAGATCGGGATACCATCAATTGAGAGTCAGGGAGTCTGATATCTCAAAGACTGCATTTAGAACCAGGTATGGACATTATGAATTTATTGTCATGCCTTTCGGTTTGACTAATGAACCGGCGGTATTTATGGGATTGATGAACCGCGTCTTTCAGAAATACTTGGATGATTTTGTTATCATATTCATTGATGATATATTGATTTATTCAAAGAATATGATTGAGCATGTTGATCATCTGAGGACTGTATTAAGAATTCTGAGGGCTGAAAAGTTGTATGCGAAACTGTCAAAATGCGAATTTTGGTTGAAACAGGTAGTGTTTTTGGGTCACATTATATCAGGAGATGGTATATCTGTTGATCCTAGTAAGGTTGAAGCCGTGATTAGTTGGCCGAGACCTACGTCTGTACCAGAAATTCGCAGTTTTATGGGTTTGGCAGGGTATTACCGACGCTTTATTCAAGATTTTTCGAGTATTGCCAAACCAATTACTCAGCTAACGCAGAAGAATGCTCCGTTTATTTGGTCAGCAGACTGTGAATCCAGTTTTCTGGAATTGAAAAAGAGATTGACCAGTGCGCCTGTGTTAACGATTCCTTCAGGTACTGGTGACTTTGTTGTTTATTGTGATGCATCTCACCGAGGATTGGGTTGTGTTTTGATGCAGCGGGGGCATGTGATTGCTTATGCCTCGAGACAGCTGAAACCCCATGAAACTCGTTACCCAATTCATGATCTTGAATTGGCAGCTATTGTCTTTGCCTTGAAGATATGGTGACATTATCTATACGGTGAGAAATTCGAAATATATTCTGACCATAAAAGCTTGAAATATCTGTTTTCACAATCGGAATTGAATATAAGACAGCGAAGATGGCTGGATTTATTGAAAGACTTCGATTGTGAAATCAAGTATTGTCCAGGAAAGTCGAATGCAGCAGCAGATGCACTAAGTCGAAAGGTATGTGCACTATCCTTATCGACGATTGGTGTATCGAATTTGATTGAAGATTGCTGCTTGTCTGGATTAGTATTTGAGACAAATCGTCAGCCTTTGAGATTGTGTGCTATTCGAGTTGAACCAGAGCTACTTTTGAAAATTAAAGAAGCTCAGAAAGTTGATCAGAATATACAGAATTCGATTGCAATGGTCAAAGCTGGACATCGATCGGAATATCAGGTTCGAAATAGTGTTTTGTATGTGAATAATCGTATTGTTGTGCCGAATGTTTCAGAGTTGAAACAGCGGATATTGATAGAAGCGCACAACAGTCGTTTTAACATTCATCCTGGTGGCAGGAAAATGTATAATGATTTAAAGACACAGTATTGGTGGAAACAAATGAAATCTGACGTGACTAAATTTGTAGCCAAGTGTCTGAATTGCCAATAGGTGAAAGCTGAAAGAAAAAAATCAGGAGGATTGTTGCGGAGTTTGTCCATTCCTGAATGGAAATGGGATCACATTTCCATGGATTTTGTGACGCAGTTACCAAGATCCTCCAAAGGTTGTGATGTGATTTGGGTCGTGATTGATCGATTGAACAAATCCGCATGTTTTATTCCATACAAAATGACATACAGACATGATCGTTAAGGAAGTGGTTAGACTGCACAGAGTGCCGAAGTCGATTGTTTCAGATCGTAATCCTCGATTCACTTCGCACTTCTGGCAGAGTTTGCAGCAAGCTCTAGGTACGAAGTTGCATCTTAGTACCGCATATCATCCACAGACTGACGGACAGTCAGAGCGGACGATTCAGACATTGGAAGATATGCTAAGAGCAGTAGTGCTTGATTTCAGCACTAATTGGCAAGATGCATTGCCTCTTTGTGAATTTTCGTACAACAACAGCTATCAGACAAGTATTGAGATGGCCCCATTCGAAGCGTTGTACGGAAAGAAATGCAGATCCCCTCTGTATTGGGATGATATATCTGAAGTTCCTGAGATTGGACCTGATATGATCAGAGATATGACTGAGAAAGTGAAATTAATTCAGAAGAAAATGAAGGCAGCTCAGGACCGACAAGCCAAATATGCCAACCTCAGACGACGACCGTTGGTATTTGAGGCTGGAGATCGAGTATTCCTGAAGATTTCTCCTTTCAGAGGTGTTGTCCGATTTGGCAAGAAAGGAAAATTATCTCCAAGATATGTGGGTCCTTATGAGATTCTCGAGAAGATAGGAGATCGTGCCTATCGACTTGCCTTGCCGCCTTCATTATCAGGAATACATGATGTTTTTCATGTATCTATGCTGCGGAAATATTTCCCCGATGATTCTCACGTGATTCCGCCAGACGAGACCGAGCTGGATGAGACATTGAGTTATGTCGAGAAACCGATTCGGATTATCGATCGTAAAGAAAAACAGCTCAGAACAAAAATGATTCCACTTGTGAAAGTGCAATGGACTCGTCATGGTGTAGAAGAAGCCACCTGGGAGACTGAATCTGATATGAGACAGGAATTCCCAGCATTATTCCACTGATGCGAGTTTCTTATTTCAGTTGCTGTTATTTTTGATATGACTGCTTGAGATTTCGAGGACGAAATCATGTCTCAGAGAGGGAGAGTTGTAAGGCCCGAGATTATATCATTTTAATCCGAGATTATTTAATTTACGAATTTTGGAATGATAAATTCGATTCCACGGTTTTTGTAATTAATTAGGATTGAAATGGGAGTAAAAAGAGTTGTGAGGACCAAATCGCAAATAGTGAAGATTTCAGGGGCTAAAGTGCAATTAGCACTTGAGTGACACTTGTCAAACCATGCAATTGATATATATATACAATTGAAATTCACGAATTCAGAGCAACAACCGAGATTCCAGAGAAGATTTCCTCAAATTCTTGTGATCTTAGATTTGTGATTCCGTGTGAACCGTCTATCAGAATTTAAATCCGAACACGGTACCGAGCTCCTCTTGACACGAGCTACAACTGGACGTAAGTTTTGTTACGTTTTGACATGCTTTGAAATTATGCTATGGTCAGAATTTAATAGGATTCTTGACATGTTAGACATTGTAGAATCGAAGTCAGATTGAGAAACGGACTGATTATGGAATGGTTATGGATTTTTAGGGTATATTGAGTTATACCGGACAGATTTGAATTATGACGGGATTACGGATTGTATTGGATATGAGTTATAGATTGTAACTGTTATCTGGTGAATTGGTATTGACGGGGATATTGAAATTATACCGTTATACCGTTAATTTGAATTAAATCCAGATTGATCAGATTGTTATGATATTGACTGGTATATTGATATGAGATTATTGATATTGTAAGTACCAGACAGATTGTGAGTTCAGGACTTCGACTGAGCCAGAAACCGACGAAGGAAAGGTATAAGTCAATGTGGTATTGGGAGATGGACTTGAGTCAGTTTAGACTTGGGTTTCCCTAAATCACATACTTTACTTTATTGCATTGATATTTGCATTGAGTTGATTGATATACTTGTTCTCTTGATTTTAGACAGCAGGTATTAGAGGAGTCATCTTATGACAGAAGTGCCGTTAGTGGTGGGATCACCACGGGCACATTGCACGATGTCATAAGATGGTGTATTGGCGGATGTGCCAAAGTCTGTCACTGGATGTTTGGCTATCGATGTGGATAGGATGGTGGCTTTTTCTATTACTGTTAATCAGTATTGTATCGATGTGGATAGATTAGTAGCTCTTCTATTACTGTTAATCGATGTCATATCGATGTGGATAGAATTAGAGTTTCTTCTATTATTGTTAACCGGTACTATATTGATGTGGATAGAATAATAGCTTCCTCAATTACTGGTAATCGATACCGTATCGATGTGAATAGAACTGGAGTCTTTTCTATTACTGTTGATCGATACCATATCGACGTGGATAGAACTGGAGTCTTTTCTATTACTGTTAGTCGATATATGCATGCCAACTTCTGGAATCGGGATCCCTAGACTAGGATTGAGTCTAGTCTGAATGATGTAGCTACGAGTATTGTCGACAGTTTGATATTGATTATGTTCCAGACTTTGTTACATATATCTGTTACCTGATTACATGCTTTATATTGTTTATATGATTGCATGTTTCGTTGATTTATACTGGGAGTATATATTTTCACCGGTTTATCCGGCTGTTGTCTTGTTTGTATGTGTACTTGACAACAGGTGGGACAGGATCAGGGTCCAGGAGATGAAGAGAGAGATCGTGATTAGAGTGGTGGCACCGGACTTGGACTAGAGATAGGGTTGAACACTTGATAGTAGTTGTCAAACCCTAGTTTGAATAAATGTGTTGTAATACAGGACTTGTATTTTATATACTGATATGTATATATGTTTTAATTTCACTACGTTCCGCGTTTTTTAAAAAAAAAAATTTTGGACGCTGTTTATAATTGATTAATTAGTCCTAAAGATGATTAAGAACTGGATTATCGTCCGGGTCCCCACAATATCAACTCTATCTGTTCGAATACCATACATTCTCAATCATCAAATTGAAAACTGAATCCACTACGGTACATTTCTGACCCTATCTGTGATTTCAGATTCGAACTATTTGATACAAACAAATCAGTTAATAACATAAATGAAAGAAAATATACCTACCTAGTATTCGGCTCTGACTATCTATATCAAGCTTTGCTGTACAATTCTGACACATCTGACATCACAAGATAATCAGTCTCATACAAAATACACAATCACATATCTGTTACATTCTGATCACATTCAACTGCTGTAACTCTCGAATTTAACTCTGATTCGGTTGGAACTGTATATACTCTCACTGGTTCACAATAATCTGCAGCATATACGGATTCAAAACACAGTAATATTACATCAGAGACGAAATATCAATATCCTATACAGATCTAGTGAGTTCAGTGAACTCATAATACAATGATTTCTGGTAAACATCATCATGTCAGTCTAATCAACTGTTATATCCCATCTGCAAATAAAATATGCTCCCAAAACAATATAAGATGTCTCAAATACTGATTTAGAACAATAACAATATTCAGCAGATATAAAGCAACAGTCGAATAAAATAATCTGCCAAATCTGACAAAATACATTTCTGACAATTCTGACATTTCTGAAATTTCTGATCTTTCTGATATCAGTATCTTATCAGTCACTGATCACAATCTCAACTGTATCAGAATCAATCGGTATACTAACTGCAGGTATCGCATATTTTGAATAAAATCTGTTTCAAGCAGGATTCATATCTGAATAATTTCTGTATACAATAATCCTTATTCTCAGAATAATCAATACAGTCTTCCGATAGTCGATTCGATCAATCAAATGCTGCAATTATATCAAAATCTCATAGATATAACAAGCATAGATTTATCAGAACATCTCTTAAGATACTGACACATGCCAAAGAGAAACACTAAATGAGATGTAACAACTGGTCAGTACTATTCTACTGATCTTTCAATATTATTCTGTATCATTCTGTACATACAATATTATTCTGTACTGAATTCTAAAACAACAATCAGTATCTGATCTGAATTCAATTCTGAAATCTATCTTTCTGATATAAAGCAAATCTAAAATCTTATCTAGGCAAACATCTGCCAACTCGTATATCACTGGCAAATCTGCCAATGTTAAGCACGATTTCAGTACATCTACTGAGTACATAAGGATACCATCTGTTCCTTTCTGTAACAATCGAGTCATATACGACAATATCAAAGGAATTCTAAATCTAGAATCCTTATTGCAAAATCTCTACTCATTAGCTATCTCTAATCTGAATCTTACCATGTCTGGAACAGATTCTACAATATTTCTATCTTTCTGTACTTGATCATTATATCACCAATATCAGTAATGCAGTCAAATCAGACAATACAAGTACACCATACTCTAGCTCGATTCTCATTCTCATCTTACTGTAGTATACAATATATCACAGAAATCTCTGAGATCAATCTTTCTTTCCACAGAAGGTACAACGATTAATACTACAACAATACAGACCCAACAAATAATGCATATCTCCATGCAGCTCATTCCAGGATAATCTTAAGACATGCATTAGTATATATCAATACATATGCAACATAATCATAAAAGATCAGTACCTGTCACTATGTCATCAAGTGTGCCCTGGGTCTGTTCCTCAATCACATATCCAAATGGTCCAGCCCTCTAAGATCTTCGGGGACCTCTCTGTGGACAAACCTTAGCAAAATGCCCTGGTGGTTTACAGATATTGCAACGACCAAGAACTCCTTGGCAATGTCCTGTGGGATGTCTTCCTCCGCAAGTTCTGCAGTACACTCCAGTGTAACTCGAACTAGAATCAATAGAACTAGAGGAACCACTCCCTAAATTCTTGAATGACTTCTTTTGAGCTTTCAGCAGATCTTGCTTTCCACTCGTGTTGCCACGATCAACTCGAAGAGGGGATTGCTGTGTCTGGGGTTGCTTCACACACAACCTTGTTAATTGTCTAATCAAACTCGCCTCCGCTCTCTTCGCTCTACTCAAGACATCAGCAAAATGGTGAGGTCGCTGTATGTTCATCAATGCAACTATCTCTGAGTTCAATCCTCTGATGAATTGATCCGCTACAGCTTCATCATTTCCAGCTAAATGAGGAGCAAAACGAAGTAGAGTAGAGAATTTAACCACATATCCTTCAACATTCAGTTGCCCTTGGCTCAAATTCTCAAATTCTGCTCTTTTGTCCTCCCGGTAGGAAACAGAAAAAAAATCTTTGATATAATTCAATTTTGAAAACTTCCCACGTGATCACAGTACCACGTTTTGCTAATACTCCTTTGATTGTAATCCACCAACTTCTGGCAGCCTCTCGTAACTGGTGAAATACCAATTTAACTCTCTGCTCATCTGT
The DNA here is from genome assembly GCF_022965805.1 of Primulina eburnea. Taxonomy (NCBI): domain Eukaryota; kingdom Viridiplantae; phylum Streptophyta; class Magnoliopsida; order Lamiales; family Gesneriaceae; genus Primulina; species Primulina eburnea. The sequence continues at coordinate 24,807,692 of NC_133110.1, forward strand.
ACAATCGAGTAAATCAAACAAAATTTCTATATCATCAAACCAGTTCTGACAATCTTCAGATGTCTCGGTACCACTCAGAATCGGCGGCTGTAATAACTGAAATTCTCTCATCTTAGCTTCTAAGTGAGTTTCTGATGCATCTGTCTGTTCAGTCGAAGTACTACCCCTTTCTGGATTTCTTCGAGGCGGTATATCTGAATATCAAACAAATCAATACCCAATCTATCTAATCTGTCTCAGCCCTCCTCTGATCATATACCTCTGATTCAGACTCGGTTCTGATTCAGTCTTTGTAATTACATGCTGTAATCAACTCAGATAACAAACAACATATAATAGGGAAAGCAATAAATCATGCTAGCACACACAATGTAAGTCAACATTGAAATAATTCTCATGCTAGCAATCACATGCAAGAAAAGAAAATTCAATCTACCCCGCTCATTCTCTTTTATCTCAGTCTAAAGGATCTATCAGCTCTGACTATCTCAGCCTAAAGGATCTATCGCTCTGATACCACCTGTTGTGGGGACCCGGAAGCTAATCCAGTTCTTAATCGTTATTGGGACTAATTAATCAATTATAATAAACAGGGTCTAAATTTTTTTTCTAAATTACACAGCGGAAACATAATGTAATTAAATTCAAATTACATATTTAACATCACATACAACTATTGTATGATATACAATAATCCGACTAGGTTCAACTACAAGTCAGTGATGAATCCTAAGTTTCTTCAAAGCCCGGATCTCCACGCTATCTAGTCCAGCCTCGTTCTCTTCTCGACCCTGATCCTAGCCCACCTGTTGCCATGCACACATACAAACAAGACAACAGTCGGATAACTCCTGTGAGATATAAATATCCCAGTATAAATCATGTATACATGAAATCATATAAACAATATAAAAGCATAAGACAACAAATCATATCTTATATCAAGATCATGACATGAATCAATAACAAGAATAAGTTATATTCTAAACATGTACCCTAATCAGGAACATAAATCAATATCAAGAATAAATTCTATTCTAAGCATGTACCAATATCAGGCACATAAAGGGACATGAACCATCTTCAGGAACATAAATTAACATCCATCAATACAAATCAATATAACTGTCACTCAAACTCGTGACTCTACGTTTTAGACTAGAATCAATCATAGCCTAGGGATCCCGGTTTCCAAATGTGGTGTTCCTATATCGAATTCCGTAATAGAAGGAACTCTGATCCTATTACTCGATATAACCAAATATGGTGTTCCTATATTGAATTCCGTAATAGAAGAATTCCAATTCTATTTACTCGATATAACCAACATCCGGTGTCCTGACCTAACCGTCATGGACTATAGCTCTATCGCTAATATCCTTATCTTGAGACATCGTGCAATGTGCCCGTGGCGATCCCGCCACTATCAGGCACTTCCGTCCCAAGATCTCTACACTATCTTGTGACATCGTGCAATGTGCCCGTGGCGATCCCACCACTATCAGGAACTTCTGTCACAAGATTACTCGTCTAATACCTGTTATCTATAATTCAAGAGAACAAGTACATCAATCAAATCAATGCAATATCAGTGCAATAAAGTAAAGTATGTGATTTAGGGAAACTCAAGTCTAAACCGACTCAAGTCGATCTCCCAATACCACATTGACTTATACCTTTCGTTTGTAGTCCCGGTCTAAAGAAATCGAAGTTCTGAACTCAAGACTGTCTCTGTAAATCTGAAACGATATATCAAGAATCAAAATAACAATATTTCATTCTCAATTCAACTCTGAATCTGATTAATCTGAATTAACTCAAATCAGCGGCATAACGGCACAATCTCAGTATTCCCGTCAATACCATATCACCAGATATTAATTACAAATCATAACCCATATTTGATGCAATTTGTAATCATTCTATAATCCAAATCTATTCAATTTCAATTAATATAATCTGAAAAATCATAACAATTTCATAATCAATCTGTTCTTCGATCTGACTTCGATTTTACGATGTCTAGTATATCAAGAACACTATATATGAAATATATCAACTCCATCAACATCATAATTTCAAATGATAATAAAAATCAATGAAACTTACGTCCAGTTGTAGTTCTTGACGAGGGGATCTCAAAACTATGCTCGGATTAAAAATCGGATGGCCGGATCTTGCACAACCAATTTTCTAAGATACAAGGAAGCTTGAGGGATTTTAGCTATGAATTCTCGGTCTTCTCTCTTGCTGGAAATCTGAAGGAAACACATTATATACATGGTTCCATGCATGGCAAGACAAGTGTCCCACTCAACTTTCCATATTTGCACTTTAGTCCCTCAACTTTATACTATTTGCAAATCGGCCCCTATTCAATCTTTTCGATTCAATTTCAATCCTAAATAAGTTCAAACATTTTGGAATATAATTCAACACTCCATAATTCTCTAATTCAATAATCTCGGTTTAAAATAATATCATTTCTATAATCTCGGACCTTAAAGATGATTAGCGTCCGGTTCCCCACAGATCTCAGGTTTGCCGTAGGTGATAACGTTTTTGTAAAGATAGCACCCATGAAGGGTGTTATGAGATTTGGGACGAGAGGAAAACTTAGTCTGAGGTTTATCCGATCGTTTGAGATTTTTGACAGAGTTGGGACACTATCTTATCGTGTTGCCCGCCCGCCGAATCTGGCCGGGGTACACAATGTGTTCCACGTCTCAATGCTGAGGAAATACCTTGCTAATCCTTTGCACTGTTTAGCTACGAACCGTTACAGTTGGCTACAGACTTGTCTTATGAAGAGAGACCTGTCCAAATCCTAGACAGACAGGAGCGTTGACTTCAGAACAAGGTGACCAAGCTGGTCAAAGTCCGGTGGCTGAACCAATCAGTGGAGGAGGCCACTTGGGAGACTGAAGCAGTATGAGGATTCGCTACCCGGAGTTATTTGGTAAAACTTAATTTCGAGGACGAAATTTATATAAGTGGGGAGGAACTGTAGAGCCCAAAATCAGTACACGCATAACCCATGTATTTATTTGATTGTCAACTCATTTATTTAGTTTAAAAATGAGTTAATGATGCATAATCTATTAAAGTTGCATTATTTTGAATTATTTATGTTCATGCGATGCACGTTAAAATATTTTCTCGAGTTTCATGTTTCAGGAGATTAGTCGAGGCGGAATCGAGGAAATGAGACCGGGAACGATGGTGGAAATTTTAAAACGTGGTATTTTATTTTAACTCAAGGATGGGGTATTTTAAATAATTTATTAAGTTTTAGTATTTAAAACCTAATTTATTTATTATGTGAATTTAAGATTTTAAAACCTTTAAAGATTTGGTGCATGTGCTCTTTATTTTTACTTAGGGGATTTTTGTTTAAAGATTAGTAGGGGTTAGCATTTTATAATAAAATGCTAGTAGAAAACCTAGGATGGGTCTCGAGGTGTTTGTATAGGTGGTGTCAATGTAGTAGCAACCTAGGATGAGTCTCGAGGTGTCGGTTCATGGTCCGTACAATCGTGTTTAGAGTGTTAAGCATCACATGTACTGAATTTTCGTTTGTTTGCTTTCATCGAGGGTACACGGACCCAGGCACGGGGTCCGTGTCCTCACTTCTTTTCGGTGTGTTTTTACAGTATCTACATGGACGCCTATACGGACCTAGGCACGGGGTCCGTGCATTCCCTTTTCTGCACACATCTTTTACAGTACCTACTCGGAGCCGGAGCCGGACCTGGGCACGTGGTCCGTGTACTTCATGTTTTGGGAAGAATTTGTAAACTTCATTTCAGGGGTGCAAGATAATGGATAGTACGATGATTAAATAAGGTCGAGTCACGAGTGATTTAGAATGTCTTAAGCTATTTATTTACTTTGGTGGTGAGCACAATTACCTACGTCTAAGGTATGCAAGTTAAGTAGATGAATTCATGTTAATATGTTGCAGCAGCGATCCCAAGCGAGATCCGACGAATCCCTCAACACCAAGTAAGTATGTTTGACATGAAAAATAAATGTTTTATGTTTTTGAGGTATGCTAAATGTCTTGTGACCAATTATGTGTAAAGCATGATCGGGGACCAATCCACCCCGTTAAATCATGAACGGGTTTAGATCAGGATTGGAAAGCGTTAAAGCATGAACATGGACCAATCCACCTGTTAAAGCATGAACGGGGATCTCATGTATGTGGCAGTGGATATTACCTGTCAGCCCAGTAGTGTGGTTTAGTCTGATCAAGCGATTTATGTTATGGGTCACTTGCTTTGAAACATGCCTCTACGCAAAATGATGAAGTTTATGTATGTTCATATATGTACAAGTATGCAAGAATGTTTAAGAAAAGTTTCACGTTATGGCACGTCTATGTATGTATGTAAGTTCAATCTTTTATACGCACTTTCAAGTTCAATTATGTATGCACTATTTTGAAGTCACATGTGGTTTTATTACGTATTACTCGTTACTCCCAGTGTATACCTGTTGAGTCTTTAGATTCACTAGAATTAATCGATGCGGGTGAGTATAATTTTGAGGAGACAAAGGGTGGGGACCAAGGAACTGGCTTGGACTGAGCAGGAGGCTAGACCCGAGGACCTCCCAAGTTTTATGTTTTTATGAAAAGTCAAATACTCTGATTTAACGCTACTGGTTATGAGATTTTAAACAACTATTTTCAAACCTTATTAGAGATCTTTTGTTGCAACTAATTTTGGGACTACAGTTTATTTTATCGAATTTTGAAGGTTCCCTTTTTATTTAAGAAATTTTTTTAATTTTTTTGAAAATTTTATTTAATAAAAAGTACGGTACGTGACAATGGCAATGAGGAAAAGAACCAAGGAAGCTCCGTAAAATCCTTACGCTTTTGCATTTCTTAGAAATTTGATTGAGCAAGATCGGCCGTTTGATTTTCAATCCGACTTTAGTTTCGTGCTCCTCTTGTTAAGGGCTTCAAAAGGATTTAAGTTTTCTTATGTTCTTGCTTGGTTCGAAATTTTATGTTGGAAGAAATCCTGATATGATTTAGATTATGTGTTCCTGAGATTATGATAATCGTACAACCAAAACCGGATCGAAAAACGGACACCGTATGAAATTGTTATCATTTTGCAGATTTAATTTGATTGAGATTATGCAAATTTTGAGAATATCAGCTTGTGTTTGTTATGATTATGAGTCGTGATTTGTATTTGTTGATATTGAGTTGCTGGGGTATGTTGAGACTGCGCCGTTTTGCCGTCGAAACGTGATAGATTGAGATCTCTTGTGTTGAGTTGTATATTGATGTTACGCTTCTCGAATATGTTATTCCAGATTTGGTATTGAAAGCATGATTTGTAGTTGATAAACACTAGTCAAATATGTTTTCATTTTGTACAAGACATGTACTTATTATCTTGACGAAGACATTGCTCTTGATCTTGTAGGATAAATAAAATAAAGAATAACTTATTGTAGTATTGATACACTTGTTTATGAGATATGTTGTTTAAAAAAAAAATAAAATTTAGACTTAGATTGTGTAATTGATCCATTTAATCCCAAAGACGATTTAAGAAGATGAATTAGGTTTGGGTCCCCACATCAGGTGGTATCAGTGCTGTAATTTCCCTAGACTGGGATAGAGGCAAGTGAGTGGGGTAGATTGAGTTTTCTTTCCTGTTTTTGTGGTGCTAGCATGTTTTAATGCTTCGAAAATACATGTTTACCTGATTATCTGATTGGATTGAAAATATGTATTATTGAGAAATGAATCAGAATGATTCTTGATAAGATGTATTATGATCAGAGGACGACTGAGATAGATTTGTCAGACTTGAAACTAACCCTTTTGATAATCAGATATGCCTCCTCGAAGAATCCCAGAACAGGGTAGTACCTCAACTAATCCGATAGATGTTACAGCGACACCAATGGAAACACTGCTGAAGAGATTTCAGTCGTTTAAACTGCCGACTCTGAAAGTAACTGAGATATCTGTTGATTGCGAGAGTTGGCTTGATGATATTGAAATGCTGTTTGATTCACTGGATTATACAGATGAGCGTAGAGTCAGACTGATTGGACACAAGTTGCATGATGTTGCGAAGAATTGGTGGCTAACAACCAAGAGGGCTTTGGAGCATAGAGGTACAATTATTCCATGGAAAATCTTTAAGACTGAAATTTTATTCAAAGATTCTTTCTAGTATCATGGTAAGGCCTCTATTAACTGAATTTTATCAAAGATTCTATTGTCAAAGGATTCGATATGATGTAAGTTTTATCACTTTTATTACATGGTTCGAAACTTGATGTGGGAGAAATCTTGAGATGATTTATATTATGCATTCCTGAGATTTTGGTAATCGTATAATCGAAACCGGACTGAAGAACGAACACCGTATGGAATTGTTATCATTTTCCAGATTTGATTTGATTGAGAATATCATATTGTGTTTGTTATTGATTATGAGTTATGATTGGCATCTATTGATATTGAGTTGCCGGGATATATCGAGATCACGATATTATGCCATCGAAACAGAATTAGGTTGAGATTGATTAATCATGTCTTGATTTGAGTTGTATATTGATGTAGTACTTCTCGAACATGTTATTCCAGATTGGTATTGAAGATTTCAAAGACAGAACAGAGCCAAACCCCGAGAAAAGAAAGGTATAAATCAATATTAAACCGGGACAGATAACTCGAGTTAGATTCGATTCGAGTTCCCAAAACCACACACTTGTTTGTTATTCTTTTAATACTTTTGTATTCTTTGAATGTATATGCTTATTATATTGATTTATAGAAAAGCATAGAACAGAAGATGGATATCGAGAAAGAGTCTTTGGCAGAGGTTACAAGTCTATGGAAGAGGTGCATGGTCACTGGACTTTTGGTTTATATCGATGTACTTAGGAGTAGATCGACTCCTATTGTAGAGATTCGATATAGAGTGCCAAAGTCTGGGAATAGGATCATATCACCATCTAGCTGGGGAGAGTAGGTGGGAGACAGTTCCATTCTTATTCAAATCGGGATCTCTAGATAAGAGTCGAGTCAGAGATTAAGAGTCAAAGAGTTTGATTTACAAATTTATATCGATTCATGTCTTTCAGATTATGATACATGTTATTGATAACAATTCTATGCTTTTGTATATGCTTTTATATGAAATGCATGTATACATTGTTTATATTGGGAATTATATTCTCACCGGAGTTATCCGGCTAACGTTGCGTTTTTATTTGTGCATGACAACAGGTGGGATAGGATCAGGGTCGAGAAGAAGATAAGAGATCGAGATTAGAGTGGAGATCTGGGCTTAGAAGTAGAGTTGTTATTCAATGCATGATTTGTAGTTGATAAACACTAGTCTGATATGATTTCATTTTGTACAAGACATGTACTTATTATCTTGACGTAGACATTGCTCTTGATCTTGTAGAATAAATAAAATGAATAATTACTTATTGTAGTATTGATACACTTGTTTATGAGATACGCTGTTTTTTTTAAAAAAAAAATTAGACCCATATTATGTAATTGATCCATTTAATCCCAAAGATGATTTAAGAAGATGAATTAGGTTCGGCTCCCCACATCAGGTGGTATCAGAGCTGTATGTTCCTTAGACTGGGATAGAAATGAGTGAGCGGGGTAGATTGAGTTTTCTTTCCTGCTTTTGTGGTGCTAGCATGTTTTAATGCTTTGAAAATATATGTTTACCTGATTATTTGATTTGATTGGAACTATGTATTATTGAGAAATGAATCAGAACCGATTCTTGATCAGATGTATGATGGTCAGAGGAGGACTGAGACAGATTTGTTAGACTTGATTACTAACCTTTTTGATAATCAGATATGCCTTCTTGAAGAATCCCAGAATAGGGTAGTATCTCAACTAATTCGATGGATGTTACAGCGACACCGATGGAAACACTGCTGAAGATATTTCAGTCATTTAAACCGCCGCCTTTGAAAGGAACTGAGACATCTGTTGATTGTGAGAGTTGGCTTGATGATATTGAAATGCTGTTTGATTCACTAGATTATACAGATGAGCTTAGAGTCAGACAGATTGAGCACCAGTTGCATGATGTTGCGAAGAATTGGTGGCTCACAACCAAGAAGGCTTTGGAGCATAGTGGTACATTTATTACTTGGAAAATCTTTAAGACTGAATTTTATCAAATTTCTTTACAGTATCGTACAGGAAAGACAATGGTGCAGAATTTGTCAACCTGACACAGGGTCAACTGAACATTGAAGAATATGTGGCCAAATTCTCTACCTTGCTGCGTTTTGCTCCACACGTTGCTGAGAATGATGAAGCAGTGGGTGATCAGTTTATTAATGTGCCCAATCCTGAGATTTTTACACTGGTAAATACTGGGAGACCAAATAATTTAGCTGATGCTTTGAGTAGAGCAAAAGGAGCTGAGGCGGGCCTGATTAGGCAGAAAGGAGCTTCTTATGTTGCTCCAGCACAGAAACATCAACCATCTTTGACTCAGTTCCACCAACCCCCTCCCAGATTCGATAGTGGCAGTAGCAGCAGTGGGAAGAAAGATCATTTGAAAGCCAGAGGGAAACAGTTTAAGAAGTCTGGTAGTAGCTCATCTAGCTCCAGTGGTTCACGACAGAGTTATACATGGGACTATTGCAGAACGTGGAAGAAGACATTCCACAGAGCAATGCCAAGGAGTGTTTGGTAGTTGCAACATCTACAGAAAGCAGGGACACTTTGCTAGAGTCTGTCCACAGTGAAGTTCTCAACGGTCCAAGGGATTAGAGTCATCTAGATCAGTGGCTCAGCCTGATAAACAATCATCTGCTATTCACTCGTTCCAGCCAGCACCTACTCAGTCGCAGCCTACGCCAGGAGGAAGCCAGACTGTTAGCCAGCCTGCGAGACAGCAGGACAGAGTGTTTGCATTGACTGAAGAACAGGCTCAGGAAGCACCAAATGATGTGGTTGCAGGTAACTGTTCTCTTTGTGGTTACCCTGCTTATGTGTTGATTGATACGGGTGCATCCCATACTTTTATTTCTGAGCGATTTGCATTGATACATGATTTGCCTGTTGAGTCATTATCTGTTTTAGTATCGATCTCTTCACCCTTGGGAAGAGGTCTTATATCAGTGAATTCTGTTAACCATTGTATACTACAGTACGATGGTAATGAGATAGAGTTAGATTGTATTGTACTCGGTTTGTCTGATATTGACTGCATTATCGGTATTGATATGCTGACAAAGTACAGAGCTATCGTAGATTGTTTCCAGAAAATTGTAAGATTCAGACCTGATATGGCTGATGAATGGAAATTTTACGGTAAGGGTTTTAGATCTAGAATTCCTTTGATATATGCATTATCTATGACTAGATTATTACAGAAAGAAGCAGAAGGATTCCTGGTGTATTCAGTAGATGTACTGAAATCGAGCCCTACTGTGGGTACCCGGACGCTAATCAAGTTCTTAATCATCATTGGGACAATTTAATCAATTAAAGTAAACAGGGTCTAAATTTTTTTATATATAGTATGAAATGTGGAACGTAATAAAATACATTCGAACATACATGGCAGTATAAAGTACAAGTCTGGTACTATATGCAATCATTCGAACTAAGGTTTAACAATTACATAACAAGTGTTTCAAACCCTATCTCAAATCAAAGTCCGTAGTCTCCACTCTAATCACGATCTCTCTTCATCTCCTTGACCCCGAACCTGTCCCACCTGTTGTCATGCACACATACAAACACGACAACAACCGGATAACTCCGTTGAGAATAAAATCTCAGTATAAATCATTGAAACATGCAATTCTATAAATAATGTAAAATCATGTAGCAAATATCAGTAATATGCATCAAATCTAAAAACATAATCAATATAAAACTGTCAATCATACTCGTGACTCGACGTCTCAGACTAGACTCAATCCTAGTCTAGGGATCCCGGTTTCCAGACGTTGGTATTCCTATACCGAACATCAGTAATAGAAGAAAATCCAATTCTATCCACTTCGATATAACCAAACATCCGGTGTCTTGACCTATCCGTCACAGTGTGGCACTATCGCCAATCCAACTATCTTGTGACAACGTGCAATGTGCCAGTGACGATTCCATCACTATCGGCACTGATGTCAAAAGATCACTCGACTGATACCTGCTTTCTATACATTCATAGAATAAGCATATCAAAGCAACTCAATGAACATAATAATAATAAGTATGTGATTTAGGGAAACTCAAGTATTTCCTACTCGAGTCGATCTCCAAATACCACATTGACTTATACCTTTCTTTTATTGCAGTTCTGACGACGTTCCTGTCTGGAATTCAAAGTCTGTCAATCACTCAATCTGGCAATGTCAATATCAATAAAATCATATCAATATACTGCTCAAATCAATCTCAATCTGATCAATCTGGATTCAACTCAAAATCAACGGCATAACGGAACGATCTCTACATCCCCGTCAATATCACATAAACATATATCAATTACAATCCATAACCAATATCCAATAAAATCGGTAGTCAATCAACAATCCAAATCTGTCCAATATCAATTGATATATTCTGAAAAATCATAACAATTCCATAATCAATCTGTTTCTCAATCTGACTTTGATTCTACGATGTCTAACATGCCAAGAACATCATATATGAATTGTATTCGATTCCAACAATATCACAATTTCAGAACATATCAAAACGTAACAAAACTTACGTCCAGTTGTAGCCTGCGTCGATAGGAACACAGTACTAAAGTCGGATTCAAAATCAGACAGGCGGATTTCTCGCAAATTGAATTCTAGTATATAAAAGCTTACACTTTCCCTTGAAACTCTCTCGGATTTTCCATCAATTATGATGTGCATTGAAGATTATATATATATATATATATATATATATTGCATGTCCAATGCCAAGTGGCCATTTCTTCAAGTTGCACGTCTCGCGCTCGAGCGGACATAAAGTTTCGCCCGGGCGCGGCACTCACGGACCTCGCATTTTATCCCATCGCGCTCGAGCGGTCAAAAACTTCCGCCCGGGCGCAAAGTGTTCAAATTTCTTGCATTATTCAGTGGCGCTCGGGCGGTCAAAAACTTCTGCTTGGGCACAACACTTTCAGCCCAAATTTTATGCATTTCATATACTTTGTCCAATTTGGTCTCGGAATGGCCCAGCTATAATTATATCAGTTCGTAATCAATAATCTCAAATTAACAGACTCAAAATCTCAGGCATTACATTTCTCCCCCCCTAAGATATGATTTCGTCCCCGAAATCACAGGCAATCAATCATATCACTTAAGGAGTATAACACAGAATACTGAATAGAAAACTTACATCATCGAAATAAGTCTGGGAATTCCTGTCTCATGTCTGATTCAGTCTCCCAAGTAGCTTCTTCAATGCCATGACGAGTCCATTGAACTTTTACAAGAGGAATAATCTTCGTTCTGAGTTGCTTTTCCTTGCGATCGATAATCTGAATCGGTTTTTCGACATAACTTAGACTTTCATCAAGTTCTGCCTCGTCTGGCTGAATAATGTGAGAATCATTAGGGAGATATTTCCGCAGTATAGATACATGAAAGACATCATGTATTCCCGATAATGAAGGCGGTAATGCGAGTCGATAGGCATGATCTCCTATCTTCTCGAGAATTCCATATGGACCAACGTATCGTGGAGACAACTTCCCTTTCTTGCCAAATCGGACAACTCTTCTGAAAGGTGAAATCTTCAGAAATACTGTCTCCTGCCTCAAATACCAACAGTCGTCGTTTGATGTTGGCATATTTGGATTATCTATCTTGAGTTGCATTCATTCTCTTCTATATTAGCTTCACTTTTTCAGTCATATCTATGATCATGTCAGGTCCAATTTCAGGAACCTCAGAGATATCATCTCAATACAGAGGGGATCGACATTTCTTTCAGTACAACGCTTCGAAAGGAGCCATGTCAATTCTCGTCTGATAGTTGTTGTTGTACGAAAACTCACAAAGTGGCAAGGCATCCTGCCAATTAGTGCTAAAGTCAAGCACTACAACTCTCAACATATCCTCCAATGTCTGAATCGTCCGCTCCGACTGTCCGTCAGTCTGTGAATGATATGCGGTACTCAGATGCAACTTCGTACCTAGAGCCTGCTACAAACTCTGCCAGAAGTGCGAAGTAAACTGAGGATCACGGTCTGACACAATTGACTTCAGTACTCCGTGCAATCTAATCACTTCTCTAACATAAATATCGCCCATCTGGTCATATCTGTACGTCATCTTTTGTGGAATAAAACTTGCAGATTTGGTCGATCGATCGATCACGACCCAAATCGCATCACAACCTCTGGAGGATCTCGGAAACTGCGTCACAAAATCCATGGAAATGTGATTCCATTTGACATTGCATGAGAAACACTAAGTGAGATGGAGTAGGAAAGACATGGGAAAAGATGAGGAAATATTCAGAATAATTGAGACGGGCCGAAGGTATGGCGCACATGCGCGGAAACATGCGCGCATATGCGCGAGAATTACAGTTGCATCGGCGCACATGCGCGAGATAAGGTGCGCATATGCGCGACCCGTCCAGAGACATTGGCGCACATGTGCGAGATAAGGCGCGCATATGCGCGACACCTCCAGAAGCTGTGGCGCATATGCGCGAGATGAAGCGCGCATATGCGCGAGGTGTTGCATTGCCGAGACCCGTAGGTCTCGCGCATATGCGCGAGACGTGTACTTCAAAGGATGAGCCATGTGTTCTTAGACATGCAAGATATATATAGCATGTCTTCATTTCCTCTCCTAAGCACATCAGATAACCGAGAGAGAGAGAAAGGTTCAATGAAAGGGAAAAGTTCTTTCACTTTGAGGCTAGCTTGTGCAAGATTTACATATCCAAACTTTGATCCAAGTAGAAATTCTTACTCCTCTCACTCAAGGCTACAAGGTGATGTAAGTTTCATTCAATTCCAGCATGTTTTGATATATATATGTGTTGGGAGAATGATGAATTGAACTCTCTAATATGTTCTTAAGAGTATAGACATCGTGGTACCGTAAACGGATCGAGAAAATGATACCCTACGTGATTGTTATGATTTTTAGCATGTCATCAATTGAAAAGATAGAGATTTCAGAAGTGATATGAGCTTATGATGTATAGATTGTGATGAATATGAGTTGAGGGTATTGGTTATTGTTATATGAGTTGATCGGTATCGAGAATTCACGCTGATATGCCGTTGAATTGTACTGAGATTGATTGTTGAGTACAATGTGTGGATTGAGATTAGAGATTGATAGGGTATGTATCAACATTTCCATTTCAGATTCGATATTGACAGATTCGCCTTCGAGACTTCGACTACGACACAGATTGTGCAAGAAATATATAATTCATGTTTTGTTTGGGGAAGACACAACTCAAATGAGATTCAATTTGAGTTTCCCAACCAAAATCACATACTAGATTTATTGTTTATATCTTTGATATGATTAGGATTTGTTTATAGATTTATATTCAAATCTCTTGATATGATCATGCTTTGTCTATAGATTTATATTCAAGCATTGAGATAGGAGAGTCATTGACAGATTTGTCAAACTAGACGTTCGGTGTATCGATGCATAGGAGCAGACTTCCTCCGATTGTAGACATTCAATACAGACACGACAGGAGTCTAGGAATAAGACGTACAGTTACCCCGATTGGGAAGGTAGGTAACAGACAGTGACGTCTTATTCGCACCGGGATCCCTAGAGTAGAGTCGAATTGAGTCAAGACATGATTTGATTGATATTGCATGCGTATGTTGCATTGGTTTCATAGACTATGGAGCCTATTGCTTTTTATATTATTCATGTTGATCTGTTTCATGAATTATATTTTGTTTATGCATGCATACCATGTTTTATACGTGGATTTGTTCTCACCGGAGTTTTCGGCTGTTGTTATGTCTGTATGTGTGCATAACAACAGGTGGGGCAGGATCTGGGTCACGACAGAGATGAGATCGAGATAGAGTGGTGACTTCGGGCGCAGAGGACTGCTACTGGTTTATTAGACTTTTACTACTGATGGATTGTAGATTGTACTAAACACTGGTTTGTATGAATGTATTTAAAACAAGACATGTATATTATGTTTGTTGTAATGAAATAAATACAGACCCTGTGCTTGTTTATACACATTAGAATTAATGTTAAAAAAAACGAAAATTTGACCCACATTTTGAATAAAGGTCCGACTAATCCCGAAAAGAACCGAGTTAGAGCCCGGGTCCCCACAAAATATCAATCCACAACTCAAAGTAATACATGTTCATAATAATATTCTAATTAGGTGTATTTCGACGGCATAACGACGTAGTTTCTTGCTACCGATCAACTCACATATCAATATCAACTCTCAACAATCAATAATCAACACCATATATACATCATACTCTCAAAATCTGCATATTCTTAATCATAATACATGCTGAAAATCGTAGTACACGCATACGACATCATTTCTTCGATCCGGTTCCGAATCTATAATCACTACAATCATATGAACACGTAATCTCTATCATATCAAGCTTTCCCCAACATCAATATTTCAAATCATGCCGGAATTGAATAAAACTTACATCCCCTTGAAGCCTTTGATGAAAGGAACAATAATCTCAACTCGGAATACAAATCGAATGACTAAATCTTGAGAAATCTTACTTCAAAGCCTTGAAGAAACTTGAAGTATTCTCATAGTTCTCTCGGTCGATTCCTGAAGTTTTTTACACTGAAATGAAAGGTTACACTTTATATATGCATGACAAGAACACATGGCTCATTCTTTGGGTTACACGTCTAGCGCATATGCGCGACATCACCCGCGTATATGCACGAGACCTACTGGTCTCGGCAATGTCAATCTTAACTCCTCGCGCATATGCGCGCTTCATCTCGCGCATATGCGCCAAAGATTCTGGACGTGTCGCGCGTATCTACTCGCGCATGTGCGCAAATGTTTCTAGAAATGTCGCGCATATGCATGCCTTATCTCGCGCAAATGCGCGAGGGCTTCTGGACCCCTCGCGCATCTGCGCGTTCGTCGCGCATCTGCGCGTTCGTCGCGCATCTGCGCTGCCGCTTGTCCTTTACACCACTTTTGTATATTTCCTCGTCTATTCCGGTCCGATACAATGCATCTATAATCACCCTAATTATCAACCAAACCAGTCTGATTATAATAACTAAATCCTCGGGCCTTACATTTCTCCCCCTCTTAGATATGAGTTCGTCCTCGAACTCGCATATAATCAATCTCAGTATATTCAAGATGTAATATAATCAAAACTAAATAAATACTCACCTCATCGGAATAGCTCAGGATATCTCTATCTCATCTCCGACTCTGTTTCCCAAGTCGCTTCTTCAGTGCCATGACGACTCCACTGGACTTTCACTAGCGGAATAGTCTTCGTTCTGAGCTGCTTTTCTTTTCGATCCAGAATTTGCAATGGTTGCTCAAAATAACTTAAAGTATGATCTAGTTCGGCTTCGTCAGGCTGAATGACATGGGAAATATCTGGCATATACTTCCGTAACATCGATACATGGAAGACATCATGTATCCCAGATAGAGAAGGAGGAAGGGCAAGTCGATATGCTCGATCACCAATCTTTTCAAGAATTTTGTAAGGACCGATATATCTAGGCGAAAGCTTCCCACGTTTGCCAAATCGCACAACGCCTCTGAAAGGAGAAATCTTCAAAAATACTCTGTCTCCCTGTTCAAATACTAACGGTCTACGTCTGATATTGGCATACTTGGCTTGTCTATCTTGTGCTCTTTTCATCTGCTTATGAATTATCTTCAACTTTTCTGTCATGTCACGGATCATATCAGGCCCCAATTCAGGTACTTCTGAGATGTCATCCCAATACAGCGGCGATCTGCACTTCTTGCCATATAAAGCTTCAAACGGTGCCATCTCGATGCTCGTCTGATAGCTGTTGTTGTACGAGAATTCACAGAGAGCTAGTGAATCTTGCCAACTAGTACCAAAATCTAGTACTACAGCTATCAACATATCCTCTAAAGTCTGGATAGTCCGCTCAGACTGCCCGTCTGTCTGGGGATGATAAGCAGTACTCAGATGCAATGTCGTACCTAGAGCCTGCTGCAAACTGTGCCAGAAATGAGAAGTAAATCGGGGATCACGATCTGATACGATAGACTTCGGCACACCGTGAAATCTGACCACCTCTCTGATATATATCTCGGCCATCTGATCATGTCGGTACGTCATTCTGTACGGAATAAAGCAAGCTGATTTGGTCAGTCTGTCAATAATGACCCAAATCGCATCACAGCCCCGGGATGATCGAGGTAACTTCGTAACGAAATCCATGGAAATGTGATCCCATTTCCATTCAGGAATAGACGAACTCTGAAGTAGACCTCCGGGCTTCTTTCTCTCGGCCTTTACCTGTTGGAAATTCAAGCATTTAGACACAAATTCGGGAATTTCTGACTTCATCAGTTTCCACCAAAACTGTGTCTTCAAGTCATTGTACATCTTCCTGCCACCAGGTGTTAGAGTAGGTGCCCGTCGAGCCAAGTGTTGGCCGAGTGTTCACAATGAAACTCTATGTATAAGCAATCTTTATTTTAATAATATTTGAAATTATTACTTTGGCACATCTTTATCTGTATACCCATGCTAGTTGCATAGATAAAGCCCTTGAATATACAAATAGTAGAAAGAATATGAGATGCTCATATGATGAGTATCATGAAACTCATATTTGTAATAACTGTATATTTTAAACGGTTCCTAGTCGATTCAGCCGCCACTAAGAAGGATATAGGCCGCTAGAGTTAGAGACTAGTATCTGCGATGTGAGTACCATGTTTCATTGGTAGGGGACATTGTGATGTCCGAACATGCAGATAGGTGCTCCTTGTAGAGTGCACTGAACAACCCTCCATAAAAGGACTTTCCAAGTGGTTCTCACTTATCGAGTGGAAATGTCCTAGTTTATGGTTGTACAGAATTAGTCCTTATGACCCGGGACAACATTGAGACTCTATGTGCTAGAATTACACTTTGACTTGTTTACCGACTTTCATGGGGTCATTAGGTGGCAAGGTTGGGTGTTCTGTCGAAACACATAGGAGTCGATGTATTGTAGTCGGGGATTCACCGCTTACCTTCGGGTATGGATATCCTATGTGTTATCATGTGTATTTAGGTCGAAATCTCTGGCCAGAGTATGGTGGTAATTATGAAAGGGTTTCATAGATTACACCATCGATGCAACTACGACATGACACATAGTATCGATTCATTGACAACTCTCGATAAACCAATGGTTGTCGAATCGATCGGGATATATGAGTTGAAGGGACCGTACTGTACGCTAACCATAATAGAATGGTTCTTGCAGGCACTATCATCTGATACCTAGGGAATCATGTAAGCGATGCTGCTAGGCGTTTAACATGATTGGTTGGGTACTATCAGACTTGAGTTCTGACGTTCTTATTATCAAGGTGTTGATAAATAAGAATGGAGCAATTGGGGTATGCTCATATAAGGACATGTTTAGTCCGAATCACATAGAGATGTGAACCCACGGCTAGTTGTATCAATGAACCATTGAGGGCCACACAAGTACTAGCTTTCTAGATCCCGTTGAGAAGTAAAATAGTTCAATGTGTTGAACGGCTTATAAAGGAGTTTATAAGCGTAAAGAAAATTAGAAGTATGACTTCTATAAAGGAGAAAATAGTTCAATGTGTTGAACGACTTATAAATGAGTTTATAAGTGTAAAGAAAAATGGAAGTATGACTTCTATGAGAGAAATGTAAATTTTAATTTATGGAAGTGTTCCTAAATTAAAATTTGGCCAAGTGAATAATGTATTTGAAAATTGTGATTTTCATAAACATTGTTATGGACTAAATTAAATTAATTCAAGTGTTGAATTAATTTAACACTAGTGGGCCTAGTAGAGTCCAAATAATTAAATTAATTCAAGTGTTGGATTAATTAAATCATATTGGGTCTTGTAGAGCCCAATAATAAAATAATTATTAAACTAGTGGGCTTGAGTAAAATCAAGTAATTAGTAAATGGTCTCAAATGGGTTTGAGACATTTAAATAAAGTCCATGGGCTTTGTAAATGTTACAAGCCCACTTACATTGCATGCTTGGGAGGTGGAGAGTTGGAGAATACTTTTGAATAAAAAATTGCATGGCATGCAACTTTTTCACTTTTGCTTTTTGCAACACCAAGACATGAAAAATTAATTCATTCTCCTCTCTCCCTCCAAGTGAGATGGCCGAAACTTCCCATTGTTCTCTCCTCCATATTTTCTTCATTTTTGTTCTTCAATTTGTTGAGGAACATCACACTTCTCAAAGATAAATCCTTTTATTTTTCTAGTGCAAAATAAAAGGGGATCTACCTAGTTGGTGGTGGGCCTAATTTGAAGGAAAGATTCAAGGAGGAGGAAGCTTGTAGATTGCCATTCCTTTCAAGAGCTAAGGTGTTTACACCTTAGTTGGAGCCATAAAATCAATCTTTGTGATTGATAGGTAATTTCTCAACACCCTATGCTTGAAAGTTGAGATTTTTGTATATGCTACACTAGTACACAAGGTGGCCGAATTTTTCATGTAAAAATCGAAATATTTTGAGCTTCCGTTGTGCATTTCGGTCACCTAAATCGATCCCTTTCAAGTGGTATCATGAGCTAAGAGTACTAGTTTTTGGATAGAATATACGAGATATGAAAGCGGACCGGTTACGGTGGCCGGAAGCGCTACGGAAGTCAAAAATATTTAAATTACATCAAGAATTTTCGGCCACCATAGAATTTTGTGTAATATTTACAAAAACTAAAAACATGCATAGGATGTTTTAGAATTTTTACCTATCAACTTCAAGAAGTTGATGATGGCTCCAACTTAGTTGCAAACAACTAAGCTCTTCTTGGCAAGATAAGTCTACAAGCTTCCTTCCTCCAAAAATCAAGCCCACCACTTAACAAGGTAAATCCCCTCAAGTTTTGCACTAGAAAAACTTGAGGATTTTTCAAAGAGAATGATTTTTGCTCTCCAAAATGAAGAACAAAAACTTGAAAAAAAAAAAATGAGAGAAAAGAACAAGCAAGTTTCGGCCAAGTGAGTGTGCAAGGGAGAGTGGGAGACTAGCCTAGGTATTGTGAAAAGTTGTCTCTCAAAAGTTGCATGCCTTTTGAATTTTTTAATAAAAAGTATTCCACACCTCTTCACCTCCCAAGCATGCAAACCCTAGCATGTCATGCATATATAATATGGTTTTTAACACATTAAAAACCATGGACTAAATTTTAATTATCTCAAACATTTTGAGATTAATTAAATATTACATGAATTTATTCAAGTCCCACTAGTTAAATAATTATTTTAAATTGAGCTCTACAAGACTCAATATAATTAATTCAACACTTGAATTATTTTTAATTATTTGGACTCTACTAGGTCCACTAGTGTTTAATTAATTCAACACTTGAATTAATTTAATTTAGTCTCCAATAATGTTTATGAAAATCACAATTTTCAATTACATTATTTACTTGGCCAAATTTTAATCTTAGGAACACTTCCATAAATTAAAATTTATATTTCTCTCTTAGAAGTCATACTTCTATTTTTCTTAACGCTTATAAACACATTTATAAGCCGTTCAACACATTGAACTATTTTACTTCTCATCGGGATTTACAAAGCAAGTACTTGTGTGGCCCTCAATGGTTCATTGATACAACTAGCCGTGGGTTCACATCTCTATGTGATTCGGACTAAACATGTCCTTATTCGAGCATACCCCAATTGCTCCATTCTTACTTATCAACTCCTTGATAGTAAGAATGTCAGAACTCAAGTCTGATAGTACCCAACCAATCACTTTAAACGCCTAGCAGCATCGCTTACGTGATTCCCTAGGTATCACATGATAGTGCCTGCAAGAACCATTCAATTATGGTTAGCGTACAGTACGGTCCCTTCAACTCATATATCCCGACCGATTCGACAACTATTGGTCTATCGAGAGTTGTCAATGAATCGATACTATGTGTCATGTTGTGGTTGCATCGATGGTGTAATCTATGAAACCCCTTTCATAATTACCACCATACTCTGATCAGAGATTTCAACCCACACATACATGAAAAACACATAGGATATCCATACCCGTAGGTAAGCGGTGAATCCCCGGCTACAATGCATCGACTCCTATATGTTTCGCCGTAACACCCAACCTTGCCATCTGATGACCCCATAAGAGTCGGTAAACAAGTCAAAGTGAAACGCTAGCATATAGAGTCTCAATATTGTCCCGGGTCATAAGGACTAATGGTGTACAACCATAAACTAGGATTTTTTCCACTCGATAAGTGAGAACCACTTGGAAAATCCTTTATAGAGGGTTGTTCAGTGCACTCTACCAGGAGCACCTATCTGCATGCTCGGACATTAAAATGTCCCCTACCAATGAAACATGGTACTCACATCGCAGATACTAGTCTCTAACTCGAGCGGCCTTTATCCTTCTTAGTGGCGGCTGAATCGACTAGGAACGGTTTAGAATATACAGTATTCCAAATATGAGTTTCATGATACTCATCATATGAGCATCTCATATTCTTTCTACTATTTGTATATTCAAGGACTTTATCTATGCAACTAGCATGGGTATAAAGATAAAGATGCGCCAAATTAATAAATTGAAATATTATTAAAATAAAGATCGTTTATACAAAGAGTTTCATTGTGAACAGTCGGCCAACACTTGGCTCGACGTGCACCTACTCTAACAATCTCCCACTTGCACTAGAGCCAACTACCTATATACTTTAGACCCATTGATTCGCGATGCTTCTCGAACGATGGTCCTGGTAAAGGCTTAGTTAGTGGATCAGCAACATTATCTGCGGAGCCGACTTTGTCAATCACGACATCTCCTCTTTCCACGATCTCTCTGAGGATGTGGTACTTTCTCAATACGTGTTTGGACTTCTGATGAGACCTTGGCTCCTTCGCCTGAGCTATGGCTCCCGTGTTGTCACACATCACCTGGATAGGAGCAACTCCATTAGGAATGACCTCCAACTCTTGGACGAAATTCCTAATCCAAACAGCCTCCTTTGCTGCAGCCGATGCAGCAATGTATTCTGCCTCAGTGGTGGAATCCGCAGTACTGTCTTGCTTGGAACTCTTCCAAGAGACAGCACCACCATTGAGCATGAATATGAATCCGGAGGTTGACTTCGAGTCATCAACATCGCTTTGGAAGCTAGAGTCGGTATAGCCTTCCAATTTTAGTTCTCCACCCCCATAGACCAAAAACAACTTATTGGTCCTTCTCAAATACTTAAGGATGTCTTTCACAGCTTTCCAGTGTGGAAGACCAGGGTTGGATTGATATCTACTCACTACACTTAGTGCAAATGCCACGTCAGGACGTGTAGATATCATCCCATACATGATACTACCAATAGCCGAAGCATACGGAATTCGTGTCATCGCCGCTATCTCTGCATCAGTCTTGGGAGACATAGACTTGGATAGGGACACG
Organism: Primulina eburnea; assembly: GCF_022965805.1. Lineage (NCBI taxonomy): Eukaryota > Viridiplantae > Streptophyta > Magnoliopsida > Lamiales > Gesneriaceae > Primulina > Primulina eburnea. Next base: position 24,829,351 of record NC_133110.1, read on the forward strand.
CCATGACACATTGGTAGATGTCCTCTCTTGGACTCATCCATCGAGAACCGCTTCACGATGGTATCAATGTATGTGGACTAGGTGAGACCAAGCAATCTTCTTGATCTATCTCTATAGATCTGTATTCCCAATACAAAAGATGCTTCACCCAAGTCCTGCATTGAGAACTTACTTGCTAACCATATCTTTGTTGATTGCAACATTCCTACATCATTCCCAATGAGTAGAATGTCATCAACATAAAGAACAAGGAATGTCACAGCACTCCCACTGACCTTCTTATACACACAGGGTTCCTCAGGATTCTTAGTAAAACCAAACTCTTTGATTGTACTATCGAATCTGAGGTTCCAGCTCCTCGATGCCTGCTTAAGACCATAAATAGATCTTTGAAGTTTGCATACCATATGCTCACTTCCGATGGATGTAAACCCTTCAGGTTGAGACATGTAAATTTCTTCCTTAATATCCCCATTAAGGAAGGCTGTCTTCACATCCATCTGCCATATCTCATAGTCAAACCATGCAGCTATGGCTAGCAATATCCTAATGGACTTGAACATCGCAACTGGAGAAAAGGTTTCCTCATAGTCAACACCTTGTCTTTGAGTATACCCTTTTGCTACCAATCGCGCCTTGAAGGTCAATACCTTCCCATCCGCCCCAAGTTTCCTCTTGTAAATCCATTTACACCCTATGGGAACAGTTCCCTCAGGTGGATCCACAAGATTCCACACTTGGTTCGAATGCATGGAATTCATCTCAGATTCCATTGCTTCAAGCCACTTGGATGAATCGGCATCCGATAACGCTTCCTTGAAGGTCCTTGGATCACATCCAAGATTAGGCTCATCATGGCCCTCTTCAAGAAGCAGACCATACCTCATAGGTGGTCTCGAGACTCTCTCGGTTCTTCTAGGAGCTTGTATCTCCTCACTTGGCTTCTCGGGTGTGGGTTCTACAACTGTGGGTGTCTCTCGAACCTCTTCGAGTTCTATCATCTCGCCTTTTCTATCCAATAGAAATTCCTTTTCCAAAAAGATTGCGTTCCTAGAAACAAACACCTTTGTTTCTTGAGGATGATAGAAATAATATCCAATGGAATTCCTTGGATATCCCACAAAGTAGCATAAAATGGATCGACTATCCAATTTATCTCCCACTGTCTGCTTCACATAAGCAGGACACCCCCATATTCTAAGATAAGAATACTTGGGAGGCTTACCCATCCATATCTCATATGGAGTCTTGTCAACTGCCTTTGTATGGACATTGTTCAACAACAGTGCCGCTGTTTCAAGCGCATATCCCCAAAAGGATGGCGGCAACTCTGTGAACCCCATCATAGACCGAACCATGTCCATCAAAGTCCGGTTACGACGCTCCGAAACACCATTCAACTGCGGTGTAGCGGGCGGAGTCCACTGCGAGAGAATCCCATTCTCTCTAAGATACTCTTGGAACTCGGCACTCAAGTACTCACCACCTCGATCCGATCGAAGTGTCTTGATGCTTCGTCCCAATTGCTTCTCTACTTCACTTCTGAATTCTTTGAACCTTTCAAAGGCTTCAGACTTGTATTTCATCAAATACACATACCCATACCTCGAATGGTCATCGGTAAAGGTGATGAAGTAGGCATGTCCATGCTTAGTGGTGATGCTAAGCGGACCGCACACATCGGTATGGATCAAATCCAATAACCCTTTGGCTCGCTCCACATGGCCCTTAAAGGGAATTTTGGTCATCTTTCCTTTCAGACAGGATTCACAAGTCGTGAGAGCGTTAATATCAGACATATCAAACATGCCAACTCCCACTAGCTTGTTCATCCTTCTTGAGGAAATATGACCTAATCGAGCATGCCATAATTGTGCCGAATTAAGAGTATCTTGTTTGCGCTTATTTGTTGTTGTTATCGTTTGGACATTGTTAAGTGGAATATCTTTTAATTTTAAGGTGTAGAGATTGTTTTCAAGTTCACCCGTACCAACTAAACATTCATTCTTGTAAATATTGCAAACACCTTTGCTAAATAAACAAAAAAATCCATCAATATCAAGCATAGAAATGGAAATAATGTTTTTAACCAAGTCTGGTACATACAAAACATCTCTCAAAACAAGCTTAAAATCATTGTTCAATATTAAATAAACATCTCCTACGGCTTTGGCAGCAACCCTTGCTCCATTGCCCATCCTCAGGAAGGTCTCACCCTCTCGGAGCCTCCTACTTCTTCCCATCACCTGCAAATCATTACAGAGATGTGAGCCACAGCCGGTATCTAATACCCAAGAAGTAGAATTAATCGAGATATTTACTTCAATATAGAACATACCCTTGCCAGAACCCTTCTGTGCAAGATATTCCCTGCAGTTACGCCTCCAATGTCCAGGCTTCTTGAAGTGGTGACAGATGTCAACAGTCTTCTCAGACTTGGTTGGCGCGGCTGTCACTACGGGACTCGGAGTCTGCCTCTTCAAGGGCTCGCTCTTCTTGGGGCGCTGGAAAGAACGCTTCTTTCCCTTCCCATGTGGACCGGTCTTCGTGCCAGATGAAGAGCCCACATAAAGAACCGACTTCTCCTTCTTGATGGTGGACTCAAAGGTCACAAGCATGTTCACCAACTCTTCAAGGCTGGGCTCGAGCTTGTTCATATTGAAGTTCACGACAAAAGGATCGAAAGAGCTAGGCAGTGACAACAGTAGCACATCCGTGGTCAACTCTGATGGCAAGATCAAATACATGCCCACGAGCTTGTCCAAGAGCCCAATCAACTTTAGGCCATGCTCATGGACCGAAGTCCCATCTCGCATGCGTAAAGTGATGAGCTCCTTTACTGTGGCATGCCTCAAAGGCCGAGTCTGCTCACCGAAGAGCTCCTTGAGGTGCATATGAATGTCAGCAGCATTCTTTGCATCCTCGAATCGCCTTTGCAGCTCATCGTTCATCGAAGCCTGCATGTAACACTTCGCCTTCAAGTCATGGTCGCACCAATCCTTGTAGGTCTGCAGTTCCTCGGGACTGCAGTTAGTCGGAGACTCATCAGGGGGCGACTCAGTCAGTGTGTATGCGATTCTCTCCGAGTTTAGGACGATCTTTAAATTTCTTAGCCAAGTGATATAGTTTGGTCCGGTTAGAACGTGTTTTTCGAGAATAACGGAAAACGGGTTGCGAATTGATGACATTGTCACAGATTTGTACTGAAAAGTAAAACAGATAAATGTTAATGACTATTTTAAAATATTTAATAAGATATAAAGTTTGGACTTTTACTTTATAAATTATCGCTCCCACTGTTTTGACATTTTCACTACCCTCTAGTGAAAACGGGAAACACTTTCCTCAGTAGGTACGTAAGGTCCAATTAGCGAATTGTGATCCCGAATAATATCGGCCATCACAACTCCTAAAAGGTAGTTTCCAATTGCATCGCCATGCAACCCTCTACGTATACTTTTGTCTCACGTTTGATTAGGACCCAATAATATGACGTCTTTCATCTTTACGTGTCAAGCCTAACCCATCGATATTGAAGCTTAATGGACGGTCGCCATGAGTTCTCTCAATAATATGAGCCGAAATCATGGGAGTTCCACGTAGTTCACATCACCATGTCAATGGATGTCACAGCTTTCCGGCACCCAGGGCCCCCTCAATAATATGAGCCGAGCCCCGAGTACGGGTAGCGTTCATCATGCATCCATTGTCGATGGAAGACAAGGAAATTATAAACAAATTTATAATTCCCCTTTTCGGACTTGATATTAATTTTGAATCTTATTCAAAATGAGGGTTTTTTAATTTTGAAAGGTCTCATCATTAATTTTATTTTAAAAGCTCGCCATGTTTGATCGTATGTTTGCCGGATTCATGCAACTTTGTTATTATAAAAATAATAACGCACATACTCATTATTTATAACATATCATGCATATATTATAAATAGAAAACAGTACAAGGATGATCAATCGCCCCAAAACTAATGGCCCGTGTGAGCCAAACACGGGCCTAGGTCCAATCCTAGGGTAAATGCAAGGGATGCAATGCAACTAAATTATTACATTAGCATCCAATATTACATGTCTTCGATCTTCATAATCACCAAGGCCACCATCTTCCAATCTTGATCTTCCACTATTCTAATATTACAATTAAATATCCATGGCACATAGGGATACATCTCATGGGGTGGGAACGGGCCATAAACCAAGCCCACTTTAAATTGATAATTATTACAATCATTCAACACAAATATCCTAGCATACACCTAGCAAATTGGGCTTGGGCTTTTGATCATCCTTCATGCATAATATCACATATCATACACCATCAATTAATTATCACTATAATTAATTGATCCAATATTATATATCTTGATCCAATCACTAACCGCCACAATTATAAATTAAATTAACAAAGTATACAAACTCCTTTGTCTACTTTCAAATTAATTTATTTATAATCGAATTTCTTGTAAATCACAATTTACTATAAATAATTAAAGTCCTACTTCAATTATTTATTTTATGAGAAAATATGTGCAACAATTGTAAATTTAAACTTAAGGGCCCAAAAACCATTTTTCACCAAAAAATATTTTGGCCCATTTAAATTTCATAAATTATGTTTTCCATCCAATGGCCCAACATCTCAAGGCCCATGACACTAAGATTCACCAAAACACTTTTGGAAACCCTAGTCGTCATTGTTGTCGCCGGAGCTCCGTCGCCGGATTCCGGCAACAAAAATTTTTTTTTTATTTTATTTTAAAAACAGTATTTCGGGCTGCCCCTCGGCTGCCCGAAATTTTCGGGCAGCCCCGAAAAAATCATTTTTTTTTTTTTTTGTTTCTAAAATTTCGGTCTTTGCATTTTGTTGCACCAAAAAATCTCAAACGGTTAGAAATTGATCTCAACATAATATTATGAAAATATTACACAAAAACCGTAACCTTAGCTCTGATACCACTTGAAAGCGGATCGGTTACGGTGGCCGGAAGCGCAACGGAAGTCAAAAATATTTAAATTACATCAAGAATTTTCGGCCACCATAGAATTTTGTGTAATATTTACAAAAACTAAAAACATGCATAGGATGTTTTAGAATTTTTACCTATCAACTTCAAGAAGTTGATGATGGCTCCAACTTAGTTGCAAGCAACTAAGCTCTTCTTGGCAAGATAAGTCTACAAGCTTCCTTCCTCCATAAATCAAGCCCACCACTTAACAAGGTAAATCCCCTCAAGTTTTGCACTAGAAAAACTTGAGGATTTTTCAAAGAGAATGATTTTTGCTCTCCAAAATGAAGAACAAAAACTTGAAAAAAAAAAAATGAGAGAAAAGAACAAGCAAGTTTCGGCCAAGTGAGTGTGCAAGGGAGAGTGGGAGACTAGCCTAGGTATTGTGAAAAGTTGTCTCTCAAAAGTTGCATGCCTTTTGAATTTTTTAATAAAAAGTATTCCACACCTCTTCACCTCCCAAGCATGCAAACCTTAGCATGTCATGCATATATAATATGGTTTTTAACACATTAAAAACCATGGACTAAATTTTAATTATCTCAAACATTTTGAGATTAATTAAATATTACATGAATTTATTCAAGTCCCACTAGTTAAATAATTATTTTAAATTGAGCTCTACAAGACTCAATATAATTAATTCAACACTTGAATTATTTTTAATTATTTGGACTCTACTAGGTCCACTAGTGTTTAATTAATTCAACACTTGAATTAATTTAATTTAGTCTCCAATAATGTTTATGAAAATCACAATTTTCAACTACATTATTTACTTGGCCAAATTTTAATCTTAGGAACACTTCCATAAATTAAAATTTATATTTCTCTCTTAGAAGTCATACTTCTATTTTTCTTAACGCTTATAAACACATTTATAAGCCGTTCAACACATTGAACTATTTTACTTCTCATCGGGATTTACAAAGCAAGTACTTGTGTGGCCCTCAATGGTTCATTGATACAACTAGCCGTGGGTTCACATCTCTATGTGATTCGGACTAAACATGTCCTTATTCGAGCATACCCCAATTGCTCCATTCTTACTTATCAACTCCTTGATAGTAAGAACGTCAGAACTCAAGTCTGATAGTACCCAACCAATCACTTTAAACGCCTAGCAGCATCGCTTACGTGATTCCCTAGGTATCACATGATAGTGCCTGCAAGAACCATTCAATTATGGTTAGCGTACAGTACGGTCCCTTCAACTCATATATCCCGACCGATTCGACAACTATTGGTCTATCGAGAGTTGTCAATGAATCGATACTATGTGTCATGTTGTGGTTGCATCGATGGTGTAATCTATGAAACCCCTTTCATAATTACCACCATACTCTGATCAGAGATTTCAACCCACACATACATGAAAAACACATAGGATATCCATACCCGTAGGTAAGCGGTGAATCCCCGGCTACAATGCATCGACTCCTATATGTTTCGCCGTAACACCCAACCTTGCCACCTGATGACCCCATAAGAGTCGGTAAACAAGTCAAAGTGAAACGCTAGCATATAGAGTCTCAATGTTGTCCCGGGTCATAAGGACTAATGGTGTACAACCATAAACTAGGTTTTTTTCCACTCGATAAGTGAGAACCACTTGGAAAATCCTTTATAGAGGGTTGTTCAGTGCACTCTACCAGGAGCACCTATCTGCATGCTCGGACATCAAAATGTCCCCTACCAATGAAACATGGTACTCACATCGCAGATACTAGTCTCTAACTCGAGCGGCCTTTATCCTTCTTAGTGGCGGCTGAATCGACTAGGAACGGTTTAGAATATACAGTATTCCAAATATGAGTTTCATGATACTCATCATATGAGCATCTCATATTCTTTCTACTATTTGTATATTCAAGGACTTTATCTATGCAACTAGCATAGGGTATAAAGATAAAGATGCGCCAAATTAATAAATTGAAATATTATTAAAATAAAGATCGTTTATACAAAGAGTTTCATTGTGAACAGTCGGCCAACACTTGGCTCGACGTGCACCTACTCTAACAAGATATTATATTGAGGGCGATTTCTAACCGATTGAGATGAAAATTTGCAACGATTCAAGGCCGGATGGGGGCGAATTTTGGGCAGCATGTTGCTGCCCATCTCGGGCAGCTTGGGCTGCCTGAGGGGCTGCCCGAAACGGGCAGCAAGGGCAGCCCTAGGGGCTGCCCGAACCGCCCCCCTATTTTATTAAAAAAAAAAAAAAAAATTTGTTGGCCGGAATCCGGCGACGGCGATGTCGACTAAGGTTTCCAAAAGTGTTTTGGATAATCAAAGTGTCATGGGCCTTGAGTTGTTGGGCCATTAGATGGCCAACACATTTGTGATTTTAAATGGGCCAAAATGTTTTTGGTGAAAAATGAGTTTTTGGGCCCTTAAGTTTAAAATTACAAAAGTTGCAAGTTTTTCTCATGAAATAAATAATTTAAGTTGGACTTTAATTATTTATAGTAAATGGTGATTTACAAGAAATTCGGTTATAAATAAATTAATTTGAAAGTAGACAAAGGTGTTTGTATACTTTGTTAATTTAGTTTATAATCGTGGCGGTTAGTGATTGGATCAAGATATATAATATTGGATCAATTAATTATTGTGATAATTAATTGGTGGTGTATGATATGTGATATTATGCATGAAGGATGATCAAAAGCCCAAGCCCAATTTGCTAGGTGTATGCTAGGATATTTGTGTTGTATGATTGTAATAATTATCAATTTAAAGTGGGCTTGGTTTATGGCCCGTTCCCACCCCCCATGAGATGTATCCCTATGTACCATGGATATTTAATTGTAAATATTAGAATAGTGGAAGATCAATATTGGAAGATGGTGGCCTTGGTGATTATGAAGATCGAAGACATGTAATATTGGACGCTAATGTAATAATATAGTTGCATTTGCATCCCGTGCATTTACCCTAGGATTGGACCTAGGCCCGTGTTTAGCTCACACGGGCCATTAGTACTTGGGGCGATTGATCATCCTTGTATTGTTTTCTATTTATAATATATGCATGATATGTTATAAATAATGAGTATGTGCGTTATTATTATTATAATAACAAAGTTGCATGAATCCGGCAAACATACGATCAAACATGGCGAGCTTTTAAAATAAAATTAATGATGAGACCTTTCAAAATTAAAAACCCTCATTTTGAATAAGATTCAAAATTAATATCAAGCCCGAAAAGGGGAATTATAAATTTGTTTATAATTTCCATGTCTTCCATCGACAATGGGTGCATGATGAACGCTACCCGTACTCGGGGCTCGGCTCATATTATTGGGGGAGCTTTGGGTGTCGGAAAGCTGTGACATCCATTGACATGGTGATGTGAACTACGTGGAACTCCCATGATTTCGGCTCATATTATTGGGGGAACTCATGGCGACCGTCCATTAAGGTTCAACATCGATGGGTAAGGCTTGACACGTAAAGATGAACGACGTCATATTATTGGGTCCTAATCAAACGTGAGACAAAAGTTTACGTAGAAGGTTGCATTGTGATGCAATTGGAAACTACCTTTTAGGAATTGTGATTGGCTGATATTATTCGGGATCATAATTCGCTAATTGGACCTTACGTACCGTCTGAGGAAAGGAGTTTCCCGTTTTCACTAGAGGGTAGTGAAAGATGTCAAAACAGTGGGAGCAAATATTTATGAAGTAAAAGTCCAAACTTCATATCTTACTAAATATTTTAAAATAGTCATCAACATTTATCTGTTTTTACTTTTCAGTACAAATTGACAATGTCTTCGATTCGCAATCCGATATCCGTAATACTCGACACACACATATTAACTGGACCTAATTACCTCACTTGGCTAAGAAACCTAAAAATCGTCTTGAATTCGGAAAGGGTAGCATATACACTTACTGAGTCGCCCCCAGTTGAGGCTCCGACTGACTGCAATCCTGAGGAATTGCAGGCTTACAAGGAATGGTGTGACCATGACTTGATAGCCAGGTGTTATATGCTGACTTCTATGAATGATGAGCTGCAGAGGCGTTTTGAGGGTGCAAAGAATGCTGCTGACATTCATTTGCACCTCAAGGAGCTCTTTGGTGAGCAGATTCGGCCTCTTAGGCATGCTACCGTCAAGGAGCTGATCACTTTGCGCATGCGAGATGGGGCCTCGGTCCATGAGCATGGCCTAAAGGTGATCGGGCTCGTGGACAAGCTCGTTGGCATGGATCTGATCTTGCCTTCGGAGTTGACCACCGACGTGTTGCTCTTATCGCTGCCTAGCTCATTTGATCCTTTTGTGGTGAACTTCAACATGAACAAGATGGAGCCGACCCTTGAGGAGTTGGTGAATATGCTTGTTACGTTCGAATCCACCATCAAGAAAGAGAAGTTGGTTCTTTATGTGGGTTCTTCATCTGGTACGAAGATTGATCCACATGGGAATGGAAAGAAGCGTTCTTTCCAACGTCCCAAGAAGAACGTGCCCTTGTTGAGGCAATCTCCGAATCCCGTTGTGGAAGCCACACCAGTTAGGGCTGACAAGACTAGTGATGTTTGTCATCACAGCAAGAAGCCTGGACATTGGAAGCGAAATTGCAAGGAATATCTGGCCCAGAAGAGTTCTGGAACCGGTATGTTCTAAATTGAAGTAAACATTTCAATTAACTCTACTTCTTGGGTATTAGATACCGGTTATGACTCACATCTCTGTAATGGGTTACAGGTGATGGGAAGAAGTAGAATGCTTAAGGAAGGTGTGACCTTCTAGAGGATGGGAAATGGAGCAAGAGTTGCTGCCAAGGCTATTGAAGATGTTTGCTTATTATTGAACAAAAGTTTAAGTTAATTTTATGAGATGTTTTGTTTGTACCTAATTTTGTAAAAACATTGTTTCCATTTCTATGCTGATAAAAATGGATATTCTTGTTTATTTTGCAAAGGTGTTTGCAACATTTACATGAATGAATGTTTGATTGGTACTGGTGAACTTGAAAACGATCTCTATAACTTAAATTAAAAGATATTCCACTAAATGTCCATTCAAAGGCATGCACCATATGAGATATGGATGGGTAAGCCTCCTAAGTATTCTTATCTTAGAATATAGGGGTGCCCTGCTTATGAAGCAGGTAGTGGGAGATAAATTGGATAGTCGATCCATTTTATATTACTTTTGTGGGATATCCAATGAATTCGATTGGATACTACTTCTATCATCCCCAAGAAACAAAAGTGTTTGTTTCTAGGAATGCGACCCTTTTGAAAGGGAATTTCTATTGGATAGAAAAAGGGAGATAATATAACTCGAAGAGGTTCGAGAGACACCCACAATTGAAGAACCCACACCCGAAGAGCCAAGAGAGGAGATACAAGCTCCTAGTAGATCCGAGAGAGTCTCGAGACCACCTATGAGGTATGGTCTGCTTCTTGAAGAGGGCCATGATGAGCCTAACCATGGATGTGATCCAAGGACCTTCAAGGAAGCGTTATCTGATGCCGATTCATCCAAATGGCTTGAAGCTATGGAATCTTAGATGAATTCCATGCATTCGAACCAAGTGTGGGATCTTATAGATCCACCTGAGAGAAAGGTTCCCATAGGGACTTGGGACGGATGGGAAGGTATTGACCTTCAAGGCGCGATTGGTGGCAAAAGGATATACTCAAAGACAAGGAGTTGACTTTGAGGAAACCTTTTCTCCAGTTGCAATGTTCAAGTCCATAAGGATTTTGCTAGCCATAGCTGCATGGTATGACTATGAGATATGGCAGATGGATGTCAAGACAGCATTTCTTAATGGGGATATTAAGAAAGTGATTTACATGTCTCAAACCTGGAGGGTTTACATCTATCGGAAGTGAGCATATGGTATGCAAACTTCAGAGATCTATTTATGGTCTAAAGCAGGCATCTAGGAATTGGAACCTCAGATTCGATAATACGATCAAAGACTTTGGTTTTGCTAAGAATCCTGAGGAACCCTATGTGTATAAGAAGGTCACAGGGAGTGTTGTGACATTCCTGGTGGTTTATGTTGATGACATTCTAATCATTGGGAATGATGTAGGAATGTTGCAATCAACTAAGATATGGTTAGCGAGTAAGTTCTCGATGCAGGACTTGGGTGAAGCATCTTTTGTATTGGGATACAGATCTATAGAGATAGATCGAGAAGATTGTTTGGTCTCACCCAGTCCACATACATTGATACCATCGTGAAGAGGTTCTCGATGGATAAGTCCAAGAGAGGACATCTACCAATGTGTCATGGCGTGTCCCTATCCAAGTCTGTCTTTCAAGACTGATGCAGAGATAGCGGCGATGACAAAGCATTCCTTACGCATCTGCGATTGGTAGCATCATGTATGTGATGATATCTACACGTCTTGACGTGGCTTTCGCACTAAGTGTAGTGAGTAGATATCAATCGAACCCTGGTCTTCCACACTGGAAAGCTGTGAAAGACATCCTGAAGGAGTTGAGAAGGACCAATAAATTGTTCTTGGTCTATGGGGTGGAGAACTAAAATTGGAAGGCTATACCGACTCTAGCTTCCAAAGCGATATCGATGACTCGAAGTCAACCTCTAGGTTTGTATTCATGCTCAATGGTGCTGATGTCTCTTGGAAGAGTTCCAAGCAAGACAATATTACGGATTCCAGCACAGAGGCTGAATACATTGCTGCATCAGATGCAGCAAGGGAGGCTGTTTGGATAAGGAATTTCGTCTAAGAGTTAGACGTCATTCCTAATGGAGTTGCTCCTATCCCGGTGTTGTGTGACAACACGGGAGCTTTAGCTCAAGCAAAGGAGCCAAGGTCTCATTAGAAATCCAAACTAGTATTGAGAAAGTACCACATCCTCGGAGAGATTGTGGAAAGAGGAGAAGTGTCTTTTGACACAGTCGGCTCCGCCGATAATGTTGTTGATCCACTAGCTAAGCCTTTACCTGGACCATTATTCGACAAGCATCGCGAATCAATGGGTTTAAATCATATGTGTAGTTGGCTCTAGTGCAAGTGGGAGATTGTTAGAGTAGGTGCCCGTCGAGCCAAGTGTTGGCCGAGTGTTCACAATGAAACTCTATGTATAAGCAATCTTTTTTTTAATAATATTTGAAATTATTACTTTGGCACATCTTTATCTTTATACCCATGCTAGTTGCATAGATAAAGCCCTTGAATATACAAATAGTAGAAAGAATATGAGATGCTCATATGATGAGTATCATGAAACTCATATTTGTAATACTGTATATTCTAAACGGTTCCTAGTCGATTCAGCCGCCACTAAGAAGGATATAGGCCGCTAGAGTTAGAGACTAGTATCTGCGATGTGAGTACCATGTTTCATTGGTAGGGGACATTGTGATGTCCGAACATGCAGATAGGTGCTCCTTGTAGAGTGCACTGAACAACCCTCCATAAAAGGACTTTCCAAGTGGTTCTCACTTATCGAGTGGAAATGTCCTAGTTTATGGTTGTACAGAATTAGTCCTTATGACCCGGGACAACATTGAGACTCTATGTGCTAGAATTACACTTTGACTTGTTTACCGACTCTCATGGGGTCATTAGGTGGCAAGGTTGGGTGTTCTGTCGAAACACATAGGAGTCGATGCATTGTAGTCGGGGATTCACCGCTTACCTTCGGGTATGGATATCCTATGTGTTATCATGTGTATGTAGGTCGAAATCTCTGACCAGAGTATGGTGGTAATTATGAAAGGGTTTCATAGATTACACCATCGATGCAACTACGACATGACACATAGTATCGATTCATTGACAACTCTCGATAAACCAATGGTTGTCGAATCGATCGGGATATATGAGTTGAAGGGACCGTACTGTACGCTAACCATAATAGAATGGTTCTTGCAGGCACTATCATCTGATACCTAGGGAATCATGTAAGCGATGCTGCTAGGCATTTAACATGATTGGTGGGTACTATCAGACTTGAGTTCTGACGTTCTTATTATCAAGGTGTTGATAAATAAGAATGGAGCAATTGGGGTATGCTCATATAAGGACATGTTTAGTCCGAATCACATAGAGATGTGAACCCACGGCTAGTTGTATCAATGAACCATTGAGGGCCACACAAGTACTTGCTTTCTAGATCCCGTTGAGAAGTAAAATAGTTCAATGTGTTGAACGGCTTATAAAGGAGTTTATAAGCGTAAAGAAAATTAGAAGTATGACTTCTATAAAGGAGAAAATAGTTCAATGTGTTGAACGACTTATAAATGAGTTTATAAGTGTAAAGAAAAATGGAAGTATGACTTCTATGAGAGAAATATAAAATTTAATTTATGGAAGTGTTCCTAAATTAAAATTTGGCCAAGTGAATAATGTATTTGAAAATTGTGATTTTCATAAACATTGTTATGGACTAAATTAAATTAATTCAAGTGTTGAATTAATTTAACACTAGTGGGCCTAGTAGAGTCCAAATAATTAAATTAATTCAAGTGTTGGATTAATTAAATCATATTGGGTCTTGTAGAGCCCAATAATAAAATAATTATTAAACTAGTGGGCTTGAGTAAAATCAAGTAATTAGTAAATAGTCTCAAATGGGTCTGAGACATTTAAATAAAGTCCATGGGCTTTGTAAATGTTACAAGCCCACTTACATTGCATGCTTGGGAGGTGGAGAGTTGGAGAATACTTTTGAATAAAAAATTGCATGGCATGCAACTTTTTCACTTTTGCTTTTTGCAACACCAAGACATGAAAAATTAATTCATTCTCCTCTCTCCCTCCAAGTGAGATGGCCGAAACTTCCCATTGTTCTCTCCTCCATATTTTCTTCATTTTTGTTCTTCAATTTGTTGAGGAACATCACACTTCTCAAAGATAAATCCTTTTATTTTTCTAGTGCAAAATAAAAGAGGATCTACCTAGTTGGTGGTGGGCCTAATTTGAAGGAAAGATTCAAGGAGGAGGAAGCTTGTAGATTGCCATTTCTTTCAAGAGCTAAGGTGTTTACACCTTAGTTGGAGCCATAAAATCAATCTTTGTGATTGATAGGTAATTTCTCAACACCATATGCTTGAAAGTTGATATTTTTGTATATGCTACACTAGTACACAAGGTGGCCGAATTTTTCATGTAAAAATCGAAATATTTTGAGCTTCCGTTGTGCATTTCGGTCACCTAAATCGATCCCTTTCACCCGGATGGATACTAAACCGACTACAGTGCGCTTCTGATAATATCTGCTGTTTCAAATCTGAAATATCGGGCACTACAAGACGGTTATTTACATACAGAACATGATCAAGTACCTGATATTCTTACAAATGCCCTGATCTAACCATCTGAATTGATTTCTGAACATTCTGTTCTGTTCTTTGTACTTCTTTAATCCTCATAATCAAGTCTGGCTCAACTTGAATCGTAGCAAGTCTCAATGATCTGCTATCTGTGTTAAATGCTAAACCAGAAAAACAGCAATCCTCTACTAAATTCGAAACACCTATCGTCGATAAGGATAAAGAACATACCTTTCGAATCAAGGCATCCGCTGCTGCATTTGATTTTCCTGGATAATATTTAATCTCACAATCGAAATCCTTCAATAAGTCAAGCCATCTACGCTGTCTCATGTTCAACTCTGACTGAGAAAATAAATACTTCAGGCTTTTGTGATCAGAGTAGATTTCAAATTTCTCGCCATAGAGGTAGTGACGCCAGATCTTCAATGCAAATACTATCGCCGCCAATTCAAGATCATGAATTGGGTAGCGAATCACGTGTGGCTTCAACTGTCTCGTGGCATACGCGATCACATGTCCTTGTTGCATAAGAACACATCCTAATCCCCTGTGAGATGCATCACAATATACAACGAAATCACCCGTACCTGAAGGTATCATCAATACTGGAGCACTAGTCAGTCGTTTCTTCAACTGCAAGAAGCTAGACTCACATGCTTCAGACCACACAAAAGGCGCATTTTTCTGTGTCAACTGTGTAATTGGCTTTGCTATACTGGAGAAATCTCGGATAAATCGTCGGTAATAGCCTGCTAGACCCATGAAACTGCGTATCTTTGGCACAGAAGTCGGTCTCGGCCAACTGATCGCAGCTTCAAATTTACTCGGATCCACAGAAATACCGTCTCCAGATATGATATGCCCCAAAAACATAACCTATCTCAGCCAAAACTCGCACTTTGACAATTTAGCATATAATCTCTCATTTCTCAATGTCTGTAATACAATTCTTAAGTGCTCGGCATGATCAATCTCATTTCTCGAGTAAACCAGAATATCATCAATGAAAACAATAACAAATTCATCAAGATATTTCTGAAAGAAACTGTTCATCAATCCCATAAACACCGCTGGTGCATTCGTTAAACCAAAAGGCATGACAATAAACTCGTAATGTCCATACCTGGTTCAGAATGCTGTCTTCGGTATATCAACATCTCGTACTCGCAGCTGGTGATATCCGGATCTCAAATCAATCTTTGAATAGACGGAGGATCCCAGCAACTGATCAAATAAAATATCAATACGAGGCAATGGATATTTGTTCTTCACCGTTGCCTTGTTCAGTTGCCGGTAGTCAATGCACAATCTCATCGAACCGTCTTTCTTCCATACAAATAGCACTGTTGCGTCCCAAGGAGACACACTTGGTCTGATGTAACCCTTGGCCAACAAATCTTCAAGTTGTGCTTTCAGTTCTTTCAGTTCAATAGGTGCCATTCTCTACGGAGCTCGATATATAGGAGTTGTACCTGGTATAAGATCGATGTTGAAATCTACCTCTCGGACTGGAGGTAACCCTTGAATCTCGCCTGGGAATACATCAGCAAACTCACGTACCACTGGTAGATCTGCCAATGACGGGCTCGATTTCAGTAGATCTACTGAATATATAAGGAACCCCTCTGCTCCTTTCTGCAACAATCTGGTCATAGTTAAAGCAGAAACTAAGGGAATCCGAGATCTGGGACCCTTCCGTAGAATTTCCACTCGTCAGTCATCTCTTGTCTGAATTTGACAATCTTTTGGAAACAGTCTACAGTGGCTCGGTATTTGGTTAACATATCAATCCCAACAATACAATCAAAATCAGCTATCCCAAGTACAATACAATCTAAATCAATTTCATGCCCCTCAAACTTTAGTATACAATGTCTAACTGAAGTCACAGATATAAGACCACTTCCCAACAGAGAAGAAATAGACACTACAGTAGCTAAGGACACGACAGGAAAAGCATGCAACAATGAAAAGCGCTCAGAAATGAATGTATGAGATGCACCTGTGTCTATCAAAACATAGGCAGGATAACCGCAAAGAAAACAGTTACCTGCGATCTTGGGCTTGCTCCTCTGTCAATGCAAACACCTGAGCCTGTTGTCTGGGAGGCTGGCTCACGGTTTGGCTACCTCTGGCTCGAGGCTGAGTCGGTGTAGGGGTTGTCTGGAAGGAATGGACAAACGAAGCTTGCCTCTCAGGCTGAGCTACCGACGCAGAAGACCCTGCACCCTGAGATCTCTGTGAACTCCTCTGTGGACAGACTTTTGCGAAGTGCCCCTGTTGCCTACATATGTTACATCAGCCCATCACACCCTGACACTGCTCGGTGGCATGCCTACCTCCACAAGAACTGTAATACACACCTATATATTCTGTACTCTGGCCAAGACCTCTCTGTCGTGACCCACTGGAGCTCGACGAACTCCTCCCCAATCTCTTAAACTGTTTTCAGTTCGCTTTCAGCTGATCTTTTCTTCCACTGCTGCTACCACCGCTCACAAATCGAGGAGGGGGTTGAACGGAAAGTAGTGGCGGTCTAGGAGTCGGAGCGACATAGGGAATGCTTCGTTGTCTCTGTAGTATCCCGATGCCTAATTTGAGTTAATTATTGGATTAATTATATTTCGGTGAGATCGGAAGGACCGAACAAGGTTCGGATCGTCCGAACAGGGTTCGGACCGTCCGAACAGGATTCGGTTCGTCCGAGCCAGGTGGCTGGACCCGTGGAAGGCATGCAGGATTCGGATCGTCCGATCAGGGTTCGGATCGTCCGATCAGAGTTCGGATCGTCCGAGACAGGTGGCTGTACTCGTGGAAGACATGCATGGTTCGGATCGTCCGAAGTGTACCAGTTCGGATCTTCCGAAGTGGTTCGGATCTTCCGAACATTGGCTATAAATAGAAGCGCGAGGTTTCATTTCTTACTCGCTAATTCCGAGCATTCCAGAGCGTTTAGTCGTTTCCGATTGGTTCTAGTCTTTTCCCGAGGTTCAGGCGCTAGCGGGGAGCTACTGGTTTTGTAGCGGAGCTGTGCTCTCGTTGGGAGCTAGCGGCATCAGTGGGCTGACTGCGGACGCAGGCGTGAGTCTAGGGCTGATTGTTAGGATTTGCTGGTTTGAGGTACGAAAGTACAATCCGAGATATCCTGGTCGAGTATACATTCTTATATGTATTGCATGATTATTTGGTGCATTGATATATGTCATATGATGCATGATATTATGTCACGTTTATTACTGCATGTTGCATTTCATGTTGAGCCGTATCTCCTTCGAGATAGCCTTTATTGTTGAGCTGTATCTCTTTCGAGATAAGCTATATCTTGTGGGGCCGCTCAGCCTTGTCTTGTGGACGCATGGACACCGAGAGTACACAGTGGCCGACGGGTCCGGAGGGCTTCGGTGATCCGGGACATTTTAGGTCCACGTCTGATCTTGTAGTGGATGCAGTGACCCAGAGGAGTACCGCGCGGCACTATCCACTTGGCGCCTCTAGACTGAGCATATTGAGAACTTTTGTGACTCCTGTTTCTTGACTACCCTGGTATCATATCATAGCATGTGCATTTCATATAGGCTTGTATACTCATGCTTTTGTACTGGGCGTTCTTATCGCTCACGTCCTCGGTTTTGTTTATCTTGGACACCCCATTCCCACGGGGCAGGCCTCAGGTTGGATGGCTCAGGAGGAGGAGGAGGAGGACGTTGAGTAGCCGGTGGAGTTATTTCTTCAGTATTATTTGATTCGATATGGTTGTACCGTATATTTTATTCTGAGTTGTTCTGGATATCATTTGGGTTGTTTATCTATCATTTATTAACCTTTTCCGCCATGATCTCTGATTTTATTAATTAAGTTAATCGCATGCTTAGTTCTTGATTAGTAGGTGATTCTGGAACGGGTCACTACATTTATGGTATCAGAGCATGCTTATGATTTTGGGATATAGATTCTGTTTTGGGATTTTCATTGACTATTTTACCATTTTCCCCATTCTTGTAGCGATGGCTGACCACTTTGGTGATGAGAGTAGTCAGGGGAGTGTAGGTCGTTGGGGTGACCAGGACGATCATAGGCGTCATCGTGAACATCGTCATCGTCGGGATGGTCCTAGGCGTTTTGAGATACACCGTTTCATTCAGATGGGGCCTAAGCCTCTAGTCGGTGGTGAGACTCCCGATGATGCTGAGGATTGGATAGAGCGCATGGAGAGTTGTTTCCGTGCATTCCAGTGCACCGAAGAGCAGCAGATAGAGACCCTTAGTTTTCTTCTCGAGGGCCGTGCGCACAAATGGTGGCGATCGACTTCTGCGCCGATAGTCCAGTCTCAGGGTAGGGTGACTTGGGCCGATTTCCGTGCAGCTTTCATGCAGCTATATTTTCCTCCAGCCCTTCGCCAGGCAAAGACGATTGAGCTCCTGAATCTTAAGCAGGGTAGTATGTCTGTTGATGAATATCAGCAGAAGTTCTTCGAGTTGTTACCCTTTGCTCCTCATATTAGTGGCAGTTCTGAGGCCAAGTATGACCATTTCCTTCAGGGTCTTAACCAGGAGATCTTTGATCGAGTCACTGTCTGCGATAATCCTACTTCTTATGATGGGTTAGTGAACCGGTGTCGCCAGGCAGAGATCAGTCTCCAGCGTGGCAGGTCTATTCTTTCTTCCAGACCTCCGAGTACTTTGAGCCCTCGATCTCAGTCTTTCAAGAAATCTGGTTCTTCTTCTTCTGGATCTGGATCTCGGTCTAGCGGTGTTTTCCGCTTTGGTAAGAAGAAGGATTCTTGTGTGCATTGTGGGAAGAATCATCCATCGGAGCAGTGCCGATCAGCCGCAGGAGCTTGTTTCCAGTGCGGAGAGATGGGTCATCTTAAGAAGAATTGTCCTCAGTTGCGAGGTGGAGCAGGATCTGGTTCCGGATCTCAGACGACTGTTCAGCAGAGGAGGCAGGGTCAGGCAATGGGTAGCTCAAATCTTCGACCTCGTGCCCAAGGTCAGGTTTTTGCGCTGAACCAGGATCAGGCTGCAGATGAGATGGAGAGAGTCATAGCAGGTACTTTTCGTTTATGCGGTATTCCTGCTTTTGTTCTTATTGATACCGGAGCATCACATTCCTTCATTTCTGCACGATTTGTTAAGCGTCATAAGTTACCGTATGTTTCTCTAGACGTCATTCTTTCCATTTCTACTCCGATGGGTCATTCGGTGTTAGCAAAGCGTCTAGTGATGGGTTGTTCCTTAGATTTTGAGGGTAACGAATTGATTGCGAATCTTATGATCCTAGAGATGGAAGATTTTGATTGTATTGTGGGTATAGACCTATTGACTACCTACCGAGCTACTGTGGATTGTTACCAGAAGCTTGTTCAGTTTCGTACGACTGAGAGCTCTAGTTGGTTTTTCTATGGTGAGGGAGCGCGACCTCCGATGCCAGTGGTATCTGCTCTGAAAGCCTGTCGTGCTTTAGAGTCGGGCGGGGAAGGCTACCTCATCTATGCGATTTATTCGTCCACAGGTAGTGTTGGTATAGATGATATTCCAGTGGTTTGTGAATTTCCTGATGTTTTCCCAGATGAGATTCCTGGTTTTCCTCCGATTAGAGAGGTGGAATTTGGCATCGAGTTAATGCCAGGGACTGCACCGATTTCTCGTGCCCCCTATCGTCTTGCTCCGTCAGAGATGAGAGAATTGAAGAAGCAATTGCAGGATCTTCTTGATAAAGGTTATATTCGCCCGAGTGTTTCACCTTGGGGAGCTCCAGTCTTGTTTGTCAAGAAAAAGGATGGATCGATGCGATTGTGTATTGATTATCGCCAGCTGAATCGTGTGACGATCAAAAACAAGTATCCATTACCTCGTATTGATGACTTGTTCGATCAGCTTCAGGGTACCTCTGTTTACTCCAAGATTGACTTGCGATCGGGTTATCATCAGATGAGAGTCAGAGATGACGATATTTCTAAAACTGCATTTCGTACTCGATATGGGCATTACGAGTTTCTAGTTATGCCATTCGGATTGACAAATGCGCCAGCGGTGTTCATGGATCTGATGAACCGAGTCTTTCGAGATTTTCTAGATCAGTTTGTTGTGGTTTTCATCGACGATATCTTGATTTATTCTCACAGTGTGGAAGAGCATATCCATCACTTGAGGATTGTGTTGCAGATTCTTCGCGAGAAGCAATTGTATGCTAAGCTGAGTAAGTGCGAGTTCTGGATTGATCGTGTAGTATTCCTTGGTCATGTGATTTCCAAGGAAGGAATTTCTGTGGATCCTAGCAAGATTGAGGCAGTGCTGAATTGGTCACGTCCGACGACGGTGGCTGAGATCCGTAGTTTTCTAGGTCTGGCGGGGTATTATCGTCGCTTCATCGTGAATTTCTCTCAGGTAGCTAGACCATTGACGCAGCTTACTCGGAAGGATGTTCCATTTGAATGGTCATCTGAGTGCGAAGATAGTTTCAGAGAGCTTCGTCGACTTCTGACTTCTGCACCTGTTTTGGCGTTACCGTTAGGATCTGATGGTTTCAGTGTTTACACCGATGCCTCTTTTCAAGGCTTAGGGTGTGTGTTGACACAGAATGGTCATGTGATCGCTTATGCTTCCAGACAGCTAAAATCTCACGAGGAGAAGTACCCTATTCATGATCTAGAATTAGCTGCTATTGTGTTTGCGCTAAAGATCTGGCGTCATTATTTATACGGTGTTCAGTTTGAAATTTTTACTGATCATAAGAGTCTGAAGTATCTGTTCACTCAGGCTGAGTTGAACATGAGACAACGTCGTTGGATGGATCTCCTTAAAGATTATGACTGCGAGATCAAGTACCATCCAGGTTCTGCGAATCTCACAGCCGATGCTCTTAGTCGCAAGGTGAGAGCCTCTGCACTTCAGACCAGTGCTATGACTAGTACTATCCAGGATTGTTGTTCGTTGGGATTTAAGTTCAAACATCGGAAAGGTATGGAGAGCATTCGTGTTGCTACCATTTTATCTGAGCCAACTTTGTTCACTCGGATTCGAGATGCTCAGATGTCTGATCTCAAGACTCAGAGATTAGCTCGATTGGTTGGTGGAGATAGCAATTTTCATTATCAGTCTAATGGTCTTCTGTGTTTGTCTAATCGGGTTGTAGTACCAGAGGATGATACTTTGAGGGAAGAGATCTTGTCTAAGGCTCATCGAAGCAAGCTGAGTATTCATCCGGGAAGCAACAAGATGTATAAAGATTTGAGGACACGATTTTGGTGGAAAGGAATGAAGCGCAGCATTTATCAGTTTGTCTTCAAGTGTCTAGTTTGTCAGCAGGTTAAGGCAGAGCACCGTCGACCGGGAGGATTATTGTTAAACTTACCTATTCCTGAATGGAAGTGGGAGCATATCGCGATGGACTTCATTACTCACTTGCCATTGTCTTCGAGGAACAGCGATGCTATTTGGGTAGTGGTGGATCGACTCACCAAGTCTGCTCATTTTCTACCATATAACCGTGATTTCACTTTCGATCGTATGGCTCGATTGTATATTCAAGAGATTTTACGTTTGCATGGAGTGCCAGTCAGTATTGTTAGTGACAGAGATCCTCGTTTTACCTCACGATTTTGGGGTAGTTTCCAGTCAGCATTAGGTACTTCACTAAGTTTGAGTACGGCTTATCATCCAGAGACCGACGGTCAGACAGAGAGGACTATCCGTACACTTGAGGATATGTTGCGAGCTTGTGTTATGGATTTCGGAATCGCTTGGCATGATCATTTGCCTTTGATTGAGTTCGCGTACAACAACAGCTATCATCGTAGTATTGGTATGGCACCATTTGAGGCGTTGTATGGGCGACGTTGTCGTACTCCATTATTCTGGGACGAAGTTGGGGAACGACATGTTGAGGGACCGGAGTTAGTCCAGCAGGCTATTGATAAGGTTGCAGTAATCAAGAAACGGATTAAGATCGCTCAGGATCGACAGGCTAGTTATGCGAACACCAAGCGTCGACCTCTTCATTTTCAGCCAGGTGAGAAAGTGTTTCTCCGAGTTTCGCCTTTTCGCAGGATTTTGAGATTTGGTCTCAAAGGTAAGCTGTCTCCGAGATTTATTGGTCCATTTGAAATACTGGAAAGCGTGGGAGATTTGGCTTACAGACTGGCATTGCCGCCGTACCTATCCAGTATTCATGATGTGTTCCACGTATCTTTGTTGAGACGGTACGTAGCAGATGAGTCTCACATCTTGCATCCCTCTGAAGTTCAACTTGATTCGGATTTGTCCTACGTGGAACGACCAGTTCGGATTCTAGATCGCAAAGACAAGGTGTTGCGGAATAAGATCATTCCTCTTGTCTTAGTGCAGTGGCAGCGCAGAGGCACTGAAGAAGCCACTTGGGAACTAGAGAGTCGTATGCGGTCAGAGCATCCAGAGTTGTTCTAGTTGTAGTATTTTCAGTTTTGATTGTACTTCCAGTTGTACTTTCAGTTGTATTTCATTCTTAAGTTGAATGTATTGTTGTTCAGAATTGTCATTCTTCAGAGACGATTTCGCGGACGAAATCCTTTTTAGAGGGGAAGAATGTAGTATCCCGATGCCTAATTTGAGTTAATTATTGGATTAATTATATTTCGGTGAGATCGGAAGGACCGAACAAGGTTCGGATCGTCCGAACAGGGTTCAGACCGTCCGAACAGGATTCGGTTCGTCCGAGCCAGGTGGCTGGACCCGTGGAAGGCATGCAGGATTCGGATCGTCCGATCAGGGTTCGGATCGTCCGATCAGGGTTCGGATCGTCCGATCAGAGTTCGGATCGTCCGAGACAGGTGGCTGGACTCGTGGAAGACATGCATGGTTCGGATCGTCCGAAGTGTACCAGTTCGGATCTTCCGAAGTGGTTCGGATCTTCCGAACATTGGCTATAAATAGAAGCGCGAGGTTTCATTTCTTACTCGCTAATTCCGAGCATTCCAGAGCGTTTAGTCGTTTCCGATTGGTTCTAGTCTTTTCCCGAGGTTCAGGCGCTAGCGGGGAGCTACTGGTTTTGTAGCGGAGCTGTGCTCTCGTTGGGAGCTAGCGGCATCAGTGGGCTGACTGCGGACGCAGGCGTGAGTCTAGGGCTGATTGTTAGGATTTGCTGGTTTGAGGTACGAAAGTACAATCCGAGATATCCTGGTCGAGTATACATTCTTATATGTGTTGCATGATTATTTGGTGCATTGATATATGTCATATGATGCATGATATTATGTCACGTTTATTACTGCATGTTGCATTTCATGTTGAGCCGTATCTCCTTCGAGATAGCCTTTATTGTTGAGCTGTATCTCTTTCGAGATAAGCTATATCTTGTGGGGCCGCTCAGCCCTGTCTTGTGGACGCATGGACACCGAGAGTACACAGTGGCCGACGGGTCCGGAGGGCTTCGGTGATCCGGGACATTTTAGGTCCACGTCTGATCTTGTAGTGGATGCAGTGACCCAGAGGAGTACCGCGCGGCACTATCCACTTGGCGCCTCTAGACTGAGCATATTGAGATCTTTTGTGACTCCTGTTTCTTGACTACCCTGGTATCATATCATAGCATGTGCATTTCATATAGGCTTGTATACTCATGCTTTTGTACTGGGCGTTCTTATCGCTCACGTCCTCGGTTTTGTTTATCTTGGACACCCCATTCCCACGGGGCAGGCCTCAGGTTGGATGGCTCAGGAGGAGGACGTTGAGTAGCCGGTGGAGTTATTTCTTCAGTATTATTTGATTCGATATGGTTGTACCGTATATTTTATTCTGAGTTGTTCTGGATATCATTTGGGTTGTTTATCTATCATTTATTAACCTTTTCCGCCATGATCTCTGATTTTATTAATTAAGTTAATCGCATGCTTAGTTCTTGATTAGTAGGTGATTCTGGAACGGGTCACTACAGTCTCAGTAATCCAACTTCCGCTCCCTTGGCACGGTTCAACGCATCAGTAAAGTTGTTGGGCCTACCGGTATTCACCAAAGTAAAGATATCTGGATTCAAGCCATTTATAAACTGATCCGCAACGGCCTCTTCATTCTTGGCAACATGAGGAGCAAATCTGAGCAATGACGAAAACTTGGCAACATACTCTTTGATGTTCAATTGTCCCTGCCTCAAATTGGCGAACTCGGCACCCTTGTCTTTTCGGTATGACACTGGGAAGAATCGCTGATAGAACTCAGTATTGAACACCTTCCAAGTAATCTGTGTGTCACGGTGCTCTAATGCTCTCTTCATAGTAATCCACCAATTCTTTGCTACATCTTGCAATTGGTGCCCAACTAATTTCACTCGTCGGTCATCAGTGTACTCAAGGGATTCGAATAGCATCTCGATATCCTCTAGCTAACTCTCACATTCGACTGCATTTTCTGTGCCTTTCAGTGTCGGTGGTCGAAAAGACTGAAACCGTTTAAGCAAAGTCTCCATTGGTGTAGCAATCACGTCCATCAGATCACTGGATGTACTGCCCTGTTCTGGTGCCCGACCTACTGCTAGTTGTGGTACTCGTCGAGGTGGCATATCTGAATATCAAACAGATTAATACACAATCTATACAATCTGTCTCAGCTCTCCTATGATCATATACCTCTGATCCAGAATCGGTTCTGATTCAGTCTTTGCGAATACATGCTGTAAATCAATTCAGATAACAATACAACATGTAATAGGGAAAGCAATAAATCATGCTAGCACATCATAAAGCAAGGAAGATGACTCGATCTACCCCACTCATTCTATTCTATCTCAGTCTACAGAACCTACTGCTCTGATACCACCTGTTGTGGGGACCCGGGCTCTAACTCGATTCTTTTTGGGATTAGTTGGATCTTTGCTAGAAAATGTGGGTCAAATTTTTGCTTTTCACAATAATTCAAATGTATACAAACATGCACAAGGTCTTTATTTACTTTTTCTCAACAAACATAATATACATGTCTTGTCCAGTACATATTTAACAAACCAATATTCAAATACAGTACGTGACAAAAGTACAAACTACTAGTACATCTGCTACGCTCGTGATCACCACGCTATATCCATCTCTCATCTCTGTTGCAACCCAGATCCTGCCCTACCTGTTGTTAAGCACACATACAAACACAACAGCCGTAAACTCCGGTGAGAACAAATCCCAGTATAAAACATGTATACATGCATGTCATGTTATTAAATACAGAATCCTAATACATGAATCGGTAATTATGACACATTAGTGAATACAGATAAAACAATCATGCACATAATCAATAACAATACGTCACATAATCTAGGAACGTAATTCATATTAGTCAAACTCATATCATGACTCAACTAATGTCTAAATCTAGGGATCTCGGTGTGAATAAGATGTAACAGGTCTCCCACCTACTCTCCCATTCGGGGTGGCGTTACATCTTATTCCTAGACTTCGGTCCTGACTGTATCGAATATCTACAATCGGAGTGATTCTGATCCGAAGCGTCGACACCACCGAACGTCTAGTTATTTGGAGAATCTACCAAATGATTCACCTATCTTAAAGGCTTGAATATGAATCTATAAACAAAGCATAAGCATTCCAAAATATAAACAATACTCTAGCATGTGATTTTATTGGGAAACTCAAATTAAATCTCATTTGAGTTGTGTCTTCCCAAAACAAAACATGAATTATACCTTCTTGTCGTTGAAGTAAATCGCAGTCTCAAGTCGGTATCAAATCTGTCAATCCAACTCTGAAATGACAATGTTGAGATGCACAATATCAATCCACAACTCAAACTAATACATGTTCATCATAGTATTCTATCTCGGTGTATTTCGACGGTATAACGACGTAGTTTCTTGCTATCGATCAACTCACATATCAATATCAACTCTCAACAATCAATAATCAACACCATATATACATCATACTCTCAAAATCTGCATATTCTTAATCATAATACATGCTGAAAATCGTAGTACACGCATACGACATCATTTCTTCGATCCGGTTCCGAATCTATAATCACTACAATCATATGAACACGTAATCTCTATCATATCAAGCTTTCCCCAACATCAGTATTTCAAATCATGCCGGAAATGAATAAAACTTACATCCCCTTGAAGCCTTTGATGAGAGGAACAATAATCTCAACTCGGAATACAAATCGAATGACTAAATCTTGAGAAATCTTACTTCAAAGCCTTGAAGAAACTTGAAGTATTCTCAGAGTTCTCTCGGCGGATTCCTGAAATGTTTTACACTGAAATGAAAGGTTACAATTTATATATGCGTGGCAAGAACACATGGCTCATTCTTTGGGTTACACGTCTCGCGCATATGCGCGACATCTCCCGCGCATATGCGCGAGACCTACTAGTCTCGGCAATGTCAATCTTAACTCCTCGCGCATATGCGCGCTTCATCTCGCGCATATGCTCCAAATACTCTGGACGTATCGCGCATATGCGCGTATCTACTCGCGCATGTGCGCAAATGTTTCTGGAAATGTCGCGCATATGCATGCCTTATCTCGCGCAAATGCGCTAGGACTTTTGGACCCCTCGCGCATCTGCGCGTATTTCGTCGCGCATGTGCGCTGCCGCTTGTCCTTTACACCACTTTTGTATATTTCCTCGTCTCTTCCGGTCCGATACAATGCATCTATAATCACCCTAATTATCAACAAAACCAGTCTGATTATGATAACTAAATCCTCGGACCTTACAAACAATCAACATCTTCAAGCGTACTCTCGGGATTGGTTTTTGGAACGCATAGTGGCTGGCTAGATTAATATCATATTCCCTTTCTTTAATAAGATTTGTCCTCAAATCTTGTCTTTCTTGATAGCTAGGAAGATCAACACATTTCATGCCTCTTCGACAATCCTGCAAGTAGATTTTAACAATGCTCGGGATCGAACCGGCTATTTCATTAAAATAAAATAAACCAACCTTGCACAGATGTACATGAAGTGGTTTATTCAAAATAAAGAATCGCTCATCCTCACTCTCTTGGGCCATACATATATTTTCTTTTTTTGTTTGTTTGGCCTCTTTTTCACACAACTATTTTTGTTTATCGATGGTCATCCCGCCTTTTTTTTCACTCTTTTTTTCGACCATCTCATTTCTTTTTCTCTCAACTCATAACAAATTGATTCACCATTAAATATTACATTCGTATACAGTTGAGCTAAAGAAACAACTTGCACATCATCTAACAACTCACCCTCCACAGCACAAAACTCAATACTCTCATGAGACACAATTGGAGTATCAACATTCAAATCATCCACAAGTTTGGCAAGGTTGGAAGTGGAATCCACTACCTTCACATCCTCATTCGGACAATGATGAAAATCATGTCCTACCTCTAGACATCGTAAACATCGGATATCAGAAGTATAATTATGTGAGAATTGCGATGCACCTTCTCTTTACTCATCCTTCCACTCTCATCCACTTGCCCATATCTTTCACGCAAATGTTTAAATTATTCCTCCATTCTTTTCCCAAATTCTACCAACAATGACTGAAATTGACTATCAAGCATATTGCAACCTTTTTTTTTCAGGGTGAACAGTACGCTACAGTAGAATCGCGATGAACAGTAATGTGAACAGTAACTTTAGCCGTGAACACTAATTCTGATGAACAGTAATTCGCATATGAACAGTAACTTCCACCGTGAACAGTAATCCGATGCAATGAATAGTAAATCCGATACGATGAATAGTAAATCGACGGATGAACAGTACTTCCGATGAACAGTAATCGTGATTTTTTTTTGTAGATTCAACAAATATGTATAAATAGCTACACGAAAATCGGTATTGAAAATCCTACGAGGAATTGAACGGATACGCTTACTTGAATCAAAAACCAAAAACTCTGATATCACTTGACGCGATCCTGCCCACGAGATCTTTGATTTGTCCCGATCTTTGAAACAAGTAATCGATAGGTGATATAATCGCCTCTAGATCACGCGGTCTAGCAACAATTAATCAACGTTAGAAACAATCGCATTCAAGAGAACCTCCAAAAAACCCGTCCTTGGCAACCCTCGTGAAAATCGATAGACGAACAACAAAAGAATCCACCTTTGAAAGTTCGATTTTGAAAACACCGAAGTGTATTTGAGAGAAAATCTCACAATTTGATATCAAATCAATAATGAACAAAAGTTAAAAGTTTACATGGTATCCTAGCTTAAATATAGGTAACGAAAGCATAAATACAGAAAATTGCATATTTATTGATATCAAATCTACTTGCCAAAATAATTAAAACTCTAATTTAGGAAAAATCTTCTCTCCAATTCGTAAAGGACACGGACCCAGTGTACATGTCCGGAAGGGGGTCCGTGTAGGCACTGTAAATTTTCACGTCTTGAAAGTAGTGGACACGGACCCCGTGTACAGGTGCGTGTACACGCCCATGTAGCCTCGGTCATTCACAAAGATGCTTGAAGAATTTTCCTTTGGCCCCCAACGCGCTAAGTTGCAAGCTTCCAATTCATCTGCTACTTGATTGTGATGCAACCCGAACCCTTCGAGCCTTGTTTCCAAGCTTTCATTGATTGGATGAAGGGCAACATTCAACATCTTCAAGCTTACTCTTGGGATTGGTTTTTGGAACGCATAGTGGCTGGCTAGATTCATATCACTTTGATTCAAGTAAGTTATCGTTGCTATTTTCAGATCTGTCTAAAATTTCGCTATGTTCTCAGATCTATGTTATCCTTTCGTTTTTATTTTCAAATATGTCTAAAATTTCGTTCTGTTCTCAGATCTATGTTATACTTTCGTTTCTGTTTTAAGATTCATGTTATCAATCGTATTGTTGTAAGATCTACGTTATTATTTCGTTCTTTATTTTGCGCACTCCAAGTGAGACGGTTGCGAGTGTCCACGATTTGAATCTTGTTAGTTTGATATATAAATATAAAGATTGATCATACTTTTGAGAGAACTATCACATTCGAGTGAAAAATAATTGAGTGCGAGCGTTATTTTCTTTGGAGTGATCGTGAGAATTTGGGTGAGGAATATCTTTTATTTCTACTAACATTTTCTTGCAGGTACAAAATCTGAAAGTAAAATGGAGAGGGAGGTAGGAGATAGTTCGAACCAGGGGTTGTCTAAGGTTCAAATGGAGGCGTTATTTGGGCATTTCAGTAGGATGATGAGGGCCGAGTTGGATCCTTTATATGAAAGGTTGGATAGGCTCGAGGTTAGTACTAGCGAAAATAAATCTAAGCCTAAAGGTTTTGGGTAGAGGCAAAGAAGAAGAGGATGAATATGATATTGGGTGGAGAAGATGAGAGTCAAAACGAGAACTGGGGTAGGAACGGAAGAGGTAGAGGGTTTGGTAGAGGAAGAAGAGAGGCTGTACGGGGTAGATACGATGATGGGAATAGGGAAGATGGTAACATAGATAGCATTAAGATGAAAATTCCGTCGTTCCATGGTAAATCGGACCCAAAAGCTTATTTAGAATGGGAAAAGCGAGTTGAATTTGTTTTTGATTGTCACCACTATTCTGAACTCAAAAAGGTTAGGTTGGCAGTGGTTGAGTTTGTTGATTATGCACTTATTTGGTGGGATCAATTATCCACTAAGAGAAGATGCAATGAGAGGCTTATAGAAACTTGGGCTGAGATGAAGAGCGTAACGAGGAAGAGGTTTGTTCCAAATCATTGCTTTAGAGAAATGTTTAAAAAGTTACAAACTTTGAGACGGGATGTGAAGAGTGTTGAGGACTACTATAAAGAGTTGGAAGTAGTCATGATTAGCGCAAACATATAGGAGGATCGTGAGGCTACTATGGCTCGTTTCCTGTGTGGTTTGAACAGGGAGATTCAAGACCATGTAGAGCTTAGGCACTACATGGATATAGATGAGATGGTGCAGATGGCGATAAAAGTGGAGCAACAATTCAAGAGGAGAGGAGTTGGTCGCACCACTCAAGTGGGGAATGCATCAACACCTTGGCGTTCCAACGTTGTTAAACGTGAAGAAGTTAAGGTTGTGGTCAAGGCCAAAGTTGATATTAAACAGGAGGCGCCTAAGCATGGAGTACAAGGTAAACCTGAAACTCCTATTAATTGTTCTAGAGATATCAAATGTTTTAGGTGTCAAGGAGTTGGACAAATTGCTAGCCAATGTCCCAATAAAAGGGTGATGGTGTTGAATACTTATGGGGAATATGAATCGCATAGTGAGGGAGATGATGGAGAGGATGAAGATGAGATGCATGAGTTATAGGATCTTGACAAGGGATATGAGGCAGTTGTGGGTGAGGCGTTAGAGACTTGGCGTATCATGAGTGCCCAAGTCAAAGAAGAGTAGACTAATCAGCAGGAAAACCTGTTCCATACTAGATGTTTTGTCAGTGACAAGGTTTGCAACGTTATTATAGATGGAGGAAGTTGCACCAATGTTGATGCGAACACGGATGGTCATGGTCAAGCCCCAAGGAAAGCATGGGACCCTTTAGAATTGCCAAAGGGACCAATCACGAGGGGACGACTAAAGAGATTCAAGGAAGCATTGCAGGGGCTTATGAGCAAGGAGGAAGGACTTACAAGCGAGGTGCAAAGTGCTGGAGGGTTTTTGATGCATGGGAGCGAGTTTGGGAGTCACAAGAACATTATGCAAATGATAGATGAAGATGAGTCCAGTAGCATCGACGCCCGAGCGGCCAAAGATTACCGCCCGAGCGCCACAAGTACTGTCCGAGGCGAAAAATTCCAGGAAGCCTCGTGATAAGAATCCTCGTACGAATGAAAAGCAAACACGATTATTAGAACCGCGCCCTCAATTCAATAACGAACAAGGATCGATTGTTGTCCCGATCTTTTGAAACAAGTAACGATTTGTGATATTCACCTCTAAGCGATTAACACTTAGCAACAAACATCAACGATAAGAACAATTTAATTTCAAATGAACCTTCAATGATCTTGTTTTGACAATCCGTACGAAAAACAATCGACAAACGCCACAAAGATGAAAATCTTTGATAAGTTTGATTTGGTTTTCTTCTTGTGAAGAACAAAGCTAAAAGCTTTGAAAATTGAGAGAACCTCAAGTTTTTCTTATATCATTCAATTATATTGATGCGAATCTGGCCGGGCATCGTGTTCAAAGGACGGATAAGGAAGTTCAAATAGGCACTACAAGGAGTGATGATCAAGGAAGAAGGGCTCATGATGCATGGGAGTATGTTTGGAGATCAAAAGAACATTATTCAAGCATCATTCTGGTCGACCGAGGCTACACGGACCTGTACACGGGGTCCGTGTCCATTACACTTGAGGAAGAGAAATCCCGAGCCTACACGGACCCGAGCACGGACCCGTATACGGGGTCCGTGTCCACTACTTTCGAGACATGAAAATTACAGTGCCTATACGGACCCCCTTCCGGACCTGTACACGGGGTCCGTGTCCTTTACGTTTGGCGAGAGGATTTTTTCTATTTTTAAGTTTTAATTATTTTGGTAACTTGATTTGATATCTTTGAGATTTGTGAACAATATATACTCGAAAATCTATCATTGTAAAAAAACTTTTGTTCATTGATTGAGTTTATAAAAACTTCTTTGAGAATTCTCTCAAAAACAAGCTTAAATTTCGTTATAACTTTTGCGTTGTATCAAATCAAACTTATCAAAAGATTTATCTTTTGTGGCGTTTGTCAATCGAATCTCACGAGGGTTGCCAAGGACGGGTTCTTTGGAGGTTCTCTTGAACGCGATTGTTCCTTTCATTGATTAATTGTTGCTAGACCGCGTGATCTAGAGGCGATTATCACACCTATCAATTACTTGTTTCAAAGATCGGGAAAAATAGAAGATCTCGTGGGCGGGATCGCGTCATTTGGTATCAGAGCTCAAGGTTTTTGACTCAAGTAAGCGTATTCGTTCAATTCTTTGTAGGATTTTCAGTACCGATTTTCGTGTAGCGATTTCTACGTTATTGTGGAAGAAAAAAAAAATTCGCGATACTGTTCATCGCCGGAGTTACTGTTCACCGTCGTTTTTACTGTTCATCGCCGGCATTATTCATCCGATAGGTTACTATTCATCCCCGTATTTACTGTTCATCTCGGATTTACTATTCATGCCGGATTTACTGTTCATCGGATTTATTGTTCACTCTCGGAGTTACTGTTCACGCCGGAGTTACTGTTCACATAGGATTTACTATTCACACCGGAATTAGTGTTCATACCGGAATTACTGTTCACAAAAAAAAATTGATTCTGGTGTTTGTTGGAATTTTAGCGCTTATAATTCAACGTTAAGTTTGTCCTTGTCATTTTGTCGCATTCTAGTCAATTTCCAAAGTTTCTTATTCTTGTGTGGTTTGAGTGAGTCGAATTTCAAACGTCACAGGATTGATCTCATAAGTTTGATAAGT
Organism: Primulina eburnea; assembly: GCF_022965805.1. Classification (NCBI taxonomy): domain Eukaryota; kingdom Viridiplantae; phylum Streptophyta; class Magnoliopsida; order Lamiales; family Gesneriaceae; genus Primulina; species Primulina eburnea. Next base: position 24,862,069 of record NC_133110.1, read on the forward strand.
GGAAGCCACGAGACTTAAGCGCCCCCTTGAGGATTCTCACTGGAGTGAAAATATTTGAGTGGAGTGGATTTTCATTGAAGTGATTTGTGAGGTTTTGTGGTGAGGGAAAAAGACGAGTGCGAGTGATTTCATTGAAGTGACTAGTTAGGATTTGTGGTGAGGAAACATTATTCATTTATTCTTTTATACTAACATTTTCTTGCAGGTATAATGGTTGACGATCGTCAATTCCAATTGATATTAGAAGGGTTTGATAGAATATGGGAGAAGGAGTTTAAGCTTTTACATGAGAGGTTGGATAGGCTTGAGGGTAGTGCTAATGAGAAGAGACGAGGTAGTAGATTTGGTGGGGATAGAGCGTTGCATTTGGATCGTGATGATAGGAGGTACAAATCGAGTGGTAGGCATGGAAGTGACTCGTGGAAGGAGTCCTTGACATCCGCGCGAAGGTCGAGTGGAGAGAAGAAGGTCATAACTAGACCGAATTTGGTTCTGAAGCAAGAATATCAAGGTATATCTAAAAACTCAAATTCTCGTACTTGTGATATTATATGTTGTTGGTGTTTAGAAGTTGGGCATGATATCACCCAATGTGTTAGAGTAGATGCCCTGCAAGCCAACGGTTGGCTAGGGATTTTATTGACTCAAGTGAAATAAACAATCTTTATTTTAATATAATTTACTTTTTAATGGTTTCGTTATACTTTATCTGTATACCCATGCAAGCAGCATAGATAAAGTCCTTGATTATGCTTTAATACAAATGAATCGTAATTCGATGTTGAAACTCATTTGTAAATACTGCATATTCTAAATTCATTCCTAGTCGATTCAGCCGCCTAAAACAGGGATAAAGGCCGCTTGAGCTCGAGACTAGCATCTGTGATGTTGTGTACTGCGTTTCTTGGTAAGGGCATAGAGATGTCCAAACATGCAGATGGGTAGTCATATGATGATTATACCGAACAACCCTCCCTCGGACTTTCCAAGTGGTTATCATTCATCGAGAGGATAAGTCTGTGGTTATGATTGTACACCATTAGTCCTTACGACCCGGGACAACACTGAGGCTCTATATGCTAGGGTTGTGCTTTGACTCGTTTATCGGCTCCAGGAGAGTCATCAGGTGGCGAGGTTGGGTACAGTTGCGACACATATAGGAGCCAGTGCATTGTAGTCGGGGATTCACCGCTCACCTATGGGTGTGGATATCCTATGTGATCTAATGAAATAATAGTGCATGAAATCTCTGGCCAGAGTATGAGATGTATGTTGGAGAAGGAGTTCTCCAATAGTACACGCGATGCCACTATTATAGTTATCACATAGTTATCGAATTAATATGCAACCCTCGATGGACCAATGATTGCTGATTCGATCGGGATATATGAGATGAAGGGACCGTACTGTACGTTAATCATAATCTACTGGTTCTTGCAGGCACTATCAGTGATACCTAGGGGATCATGGGGCGATGCTACTAGACGCTCTTACCATGATCCGATGGGTGCAATCAGAAATGAGTTCTGACATTCTTGATCAAGGTGTTGATGAAAAGAATGGGGCTAACTAGGGTAAGCCCGAATAAAGGATTATGTCCTGAATCACAAAGAGTTGTGAACCCACGGCTAGCTGTATCCCTGAACCATTGAGGGTCACACAAGCACTGGATCGTTTGTTCCCGTTGAGAGAATAAATTCAAGGAGTTGAATTTATATTATGATATAGTAAATTCAAAGAGTTGAATTTATGATGATTAAAATTTGAGAAAATAAATTCAAGGAGTTGAATTTATGATATAGTAAATTCAAGAAGTTGAATTTATGAAATTTGGAGAGAATAAATTCAAGGAGTTGAATTTATAAAATTTGATAATTTAATTTATTAAGCTCAAAAGTTGAGTTTATTAAATATTAAATTAAAATTGGTGGGAAGTATATTTATGGGCTTGTAGGAGTACATGTCCAATATACTTAATAATTAAAGTGTAATGCACTTGGATTAAATTAATTAAACTAGTTAGACTAGCCTAATTAATTGATCAAGCTCATTAATGTTAATTATATGTATTAAAAGTTGGCATGCAATTTTAGAATCTTTAATTACCTTAATTAATGAGATTAATTAAGTAAATATAAGATTAGAAAATATAATAAGATTTAGAATCTTATTTTTACTTGCATATGCATCCGAAAAGCTTGAGAAAGAGTTTTAAGAAAAAGGCATAATATTCGAGAATCCCGATTAGCATAAAATAAGAATATTTCATTTACTTAATTAATTGGATTAAGTAAGTTAAATGAAAGATTTGTATTAAAATAAGGATTTCTTATCCTTATCAAAAGCATGCTTTCGGTGGGTTTTTGAAAGGTTGCAACAAGAATTGAATCTCATGAAATATTCTCTCCCACATTCTCTCAAAAACTCGGCCACTCCAAGTTTGAGGTAGTGCCGGGTTTTAGTGTTCCATCTCAACGTAGAAACTTCTTCCAAATTTTTTAGTGCAATTTGGAAGAGGAACAAGCGATCTAGTCGTGGACTTGATAGGAGGATCAAAGAAAGCAGATCTGAAGAAAGTTCGTAGGGAATTCACCAAGAGCTATCTCCGCTAACCCCGGAATAGTTGGAGCCGTGTTAATCGTTCACCAAAGGTATAAACTCTAAACGCCCTATGAATGTTTATGCTAAAATCATACGAGCGCCCAAACAATATCTTGAATGTCAAGATCTAAAATTTTTAAAACTTCCGCTGCGTTTGGGCTTGTAGAAAACCCGGATCTAACACAATGTCCACATGAGGAGGTGACTATGGTAAAATCAGCAATGGGCCTTAATTCTCAAATGGAGGTTGATGTTGCGGTTGAGCTTAATTCTCAAATGGAGGTTGATGTTGTGGGTGAGCTTGATTCTCAAGTGGAGGATGAGGTTGTGGTTAAAAGAATTTCTGATGATAGTATTTCACTAGTTGGTGAGTTGAATGTTTTGGAACGATATACATCGGAAAATGAATCCTTAGGTGGGGAAGAAGTGCCTAATTTATCTACTATAGATGTGGGGAGTAGGCAAGGAGCAATTGTTGTGCATAAATTTGTTGATGAACAAAATGTTTCACTTGCTCAATTAGATCCAAATGTGCTTGAGGATCAATTAAAATCTATGCATGAATTGAGTGGAAAAAATGTGATATAGTCGAAAGAAAGAGAGAACAAAAGAGTGAGATGGCCATGAAAAGAGAAAAATATGAAAAAGAAAAAGAGGCCAAAGAAAAAGAAAAGAAAAATGAATTAAAGGCCCAAAAGAGTAAAAAGAGTGAGGATGAGAGTAAATTTCAAGAACTTGGAAATCATGTTGAAAATGTGGTGGTTAAGGGGTCGGATGTAAATTTACCCTTATTCCTTGATTGTTATGAATTTGAGACCATGGATGAATTGCATGTACCTACTATGAATTTTGATGTCTCACTATTTACTAAGTTGATGGGGTTTGCTTGCTACAATGGTTTGTACACATTAGACATAGATTTTTGTGATGAGATGAGATATTGCAATGATAGTACATGGGACGTGCCTTATTTCCATGCTTCAAATTAAAATGTTGGTGGTTGTGATTTTTCAAAGGTTTTCAAATTGATGATTCTTTGTTATGACAATGGATTATATGCATTATACTCAAATCTTTGTGATATGTTTAATGTTTACATGGGTAGTACATCTGATGTGTTCTATGTGCATGATTCATACTTGTTTGATGATGACGTTGAAAAGAGCATGAATGAATATCAGAATTTTTATGTGCATAATGAGTACAATTTTAAGGAGATTAAATTGTTCATGTTATGCTCATTTTATGAGTTATCCGCTAGTGATGTATATTGTTATGATTTCATTAATGATAAGATGCAAGAATTTCTATGTTGGTTACATATGAAGAGGTATGTCGAATGGTGTTGTGACGAGGGTCTTGCATGTATGAAGATAGCAACTAGGCTAGGGTTTTATGACATGCATGACTTAATTCTTAGCCCTAGTAAGCAATATACTTACATTTGTATGATACTTGCTTTGGTGTTAACTAGGACTATGTAAGGCTCGAGATTTATTAGTCTTCGTTGACGAAATACTCGGAAAATATGAGTACGCATGATAAAGGACTTGAGATTTAGTAGTCTTCATTAATATGATACTCAAAGATGTGAGAGTGCATGACATAAAAATGGGAATTTGAGAAGGCAGGCCGAAGCCTCACCGCACCCGCGGTGTTAGGAGAGACCGCACCCGCGGTCGATGTCCAGTAGGGTAGGAAATTTTAATCGAAGCAAGACCGCACCCGCAGTGCGAGAAGGGCCGCTCCCGCGGTGGTGTGACCGCACCCGCGGTCTGATATGTACCGCACCCGTGGTCGCTATTTTTTGAAAAATGAAAATGGTGCCGAGAGCATGGCGCACCCGCGGTGCTGCATGTGAGAAATACACCTTTGCGCCTTGAGTTGACACATGGCAAAGTATATATATAGATGTATTTCTGATTCATTCTCTCCCATTTTCCGCAACTGGGAACCGAGAACAAGGGTGGAATTCCTTCAAGTTTTCTTGTGCTAGACTTGAAATTGTGCAAGAGATATTCATCCAAACTTCAATATAAGCATAGATTTGTGTTCCTGGTATCAAAAGCTACAAGGGGATGTGAGTTTCTTCTCATTTCAGCATGATTTAAAGTTTAAGTACTGGGGAAAATCGGATATGATGATTATTATGTGTTCTTGATATGTTGAGCATGATAGAATTGCAATCGGATTGATTTTCGGATACCGTATGAGATTGTCTTGAATTTCCAGCATATGTGTGTACGAAGTTCTGCAGATTTGGAGATACTAATGAGTAGATTATGCTAATTGTGAATTGAGAATTATGATGTATTGATATATGTGAGAGTTGAATTGACCGGTATTGAGAAAGTACGTCGTTATGCCGTCAAATTATACCAAGGTCAAGCATTGAATTAGATATGTGTTGATTGTGATTAAAGATTAATAGGATGTGTATCAACATTTTCATTTCAGATTAGATATTGACAAATTCGCCTTCGAGACTTCGACTACGACGACAAGAAAGGTATAATTCATGTGATTGTAGGGAAGATACAACTCGAATCAGATTTGATTGGAGTTTCCCAACAAAATCACATATTAGACTTATTAATGTTTATTTCTTTTGACATGTTTCGATTTGTTTATAGATTATGTTCAAATCTCCTGATATGATAATGATGTGTTTATAGATTTATATTCAATCATTGAAATAGGAAAGTCATTGACAGATTTGTCAAAACTAGACGTTCGGTGTATCGACGCATAGGATCAGACTTCCTCCGATTGTAGACATTTGATACAGACACAACCGAAGTCTAGGAGTAAGACGTACAGTTATCCCGATTGGGAGAGTGGGTAACAGACATCGACGTCTTATTCACCCCGGGATTCCTAGCGTTAGAGTTGAGTCAAGTCTAGACATGATTTGATTAGCATTGCATGCTTATATTGATGACATTCATAATAGCGTGTTTCATGATTTAGATTGTTATATGCATGTATACATGTTTTATACTGGGATTTGTTCTCACCGGAGTTTCCGGCTGTTGTTATGTCTGTATGTGTGCATAACAATAGGTGGGGCAGGATCAGGGTCACGATATAGATGAGATCGAGTTAGAGTGGTGACTTCGGGCGCAGAGGACTGCTAGTGGCGTTTATCAGACTTGTACTACTTGTAGACTGTAGTTTGTATTAAACACTAGTTTGTTTAAATGTACTAGAACAAAACAGGTATTTATGTTTGTTGTACTTAAATAAAAAAAGATCTTATTCTTGTTTATATACATGTGATTTAATGTTAAAAAGAAAAAATTTGACCCACATTTTCTCACAGATCCATTTAATCACAGATAGAATTTGATTTAGAGCCCGGGTCCCCACAACAGGTGGTATCAGAGCGTTAGATCCTTTAGATTGAGATAAGATAGAATGAGCGGGGTAGATTGAGTCTTCTTCCTTGCTTTATGATGTGCTAGCATGATTTATTGTTTTCCTTATTACATGTTGTGTGTTATCTGATGTGATTACAGCATGTAATTGACTGAATCAGAACCAATTTTGGATCAGAGGTAAATGATCAGAGGAGGGGTGAGACAGTTTATATATATCATATACTAATTTGTTGAATATCAGATATATGCCACCTAGAAGAGCAGCCGTGCCTTTGCGACCAACAGCACCAGAACAGGGTAGCACATCTGGGGATCCGATGGATGTTACTGCTACACCTATGGAGACTCTATTAAAACGATTCCAGTCTTTCAGACCACCCAACTTAAGGGGTTCAGAAAACGCAATCGAATGTGAAAGCTGGTTGGAGGATATTGAGATGTTATTTGAGTCTCTAGAATACAGTGACGAGAAACGAGTGAAACTCATTGGCCATCAACTGCAAGATGTGGCTAAGAATTGGTGGTTGAATATCAAAAGAGCATTAGAGCAGCGTGGCACAGAGATTACCTGGAAAGTGTTCAAGACAGAGTTTTATCAGCGATTCTTTCCTGTATCCTACCGTAAAGATAAAGGCGCCGAGTTTGCAAACCTGAGGCAAGGGCAATTGAACATTGAAGAATACGTCGCTAAGTTTTCTTCCTTGCTTCGATTTGCACCACATGTTTCAGGTAATGATGAGGCCGTGGCAGATCAGTTCATAAACGTCTTAAATCCCGATATCTTTACATTGGTGAATACTGGGAGACCCAACAACTTCGCCGATGCATTGAACCGTGCCAAAGGAGCAGAAGCAGGATTGCTTAGGCAACGGAGTGTTCCGTATGTTGCCCCGAGTCCGAGACCGCCACTACCTCCAGTACAACCTCCTCCTAGATTCGATAGCGGCGGTAGTAGCAGCGGGCGAAAAGATCCGTTGAAAGTTAAGGGTAAGCAGTTCAAGAGAGCTGGGAGCAGTTCGTCGAGCTCCAGTGGATCCCGTCAGAGAGGTCAGGGTCAGAGTTCAGATTATAGTGGTGTTTATTGCAGTTTGTGTGGAGGTAGGCATGCCACGGAGCAGTGCCAAGGAGTGATGGGCAGATGTAATTATTGCAGATAGCCGGGACACTTCGCCAGAGTTTGTCCCCAAAAAGGTGCCCAAAGATTTCAGAGTGTAGGGTCATCAGCTTCAGTAGCTCAGCCTGAGAGGCAAGCTTCGTCCGTTCACTCCTTCCAGCCCACGCCCACACAGTCCCAACCTAGAGCCAGAGGTGGCCAGACAGTAAGCCAACCTCCCAGACAACATGCTCAGGTGTTTGCATTGACAGAGGAGCAGGTACAGGATGCGCCAGATGACGTAATTGCAGGTAACTGTTTTCTTTGCGGTTATCCTGCATATGCATTGATAGATACAGGTGCATCACATACATTCATATCAGAGCGTTTTGCATTGTTGCATTCCTTGCCTGTCGAGTCAATGTCTACTGTGGTATCTATTTCTTCTCCGTTGGGAAGTGGATTGATATCTGTGACATCAGTTGAGCACTGTATACTACAGTTTGAGGGGCATGAGATCGATTTAAATTGTGTTGTACTTGGTTTATCTGATTTTGATTGCATTGTCGGGATTGACATGTTTACTAAGTACAGAGCTACCGTGGACTGTTTCCACAAGATTGTCAGATTCAGACCTGAGATGACAGAGGAGTGGAAATTCTATGGTAAGGGTTCCAGATCTCGGATTCCCTTGGTATCTGCTCTGACTATGAGTAGATTGTTGCAGAAAGGAGCAGAAGGGTTCCTTATTTATTCTGTAGATCTACAGAAATCAAGCCCGGCATTGGCAGATTTTCCAGTAGTACGGGAATTTGCAGATGTGTTTCCGGATGAGATTCCAGGGCTACCTCCAGTTCGAGAGGTAGATTTTACCATAGATCTTATGCCAGGTACTGTTCCTATATCTCGAGCTCCGTATAGGATGGCGCCTGTTGAACTGAAAGAACTGAAAGCACAGTTAGAAGATTTTCTAGCCAAGGGATATATCCGACCTAGTGTATCTCCTTGGGGCGCACCAGTGCTCTTTGTGCGAAATAAATATGGATCGATGCGATTGTGTATAGATTATCGGCAATTGAACAAAGCGACAGTGAAGAATAAAATATCCATTGCCGCGCATCGACGATTTATTTGATCAATTACAGGGATCATCTGTTTATTCTAAGATCGATTTGCGATCTGGATATCATCAGCTCAGAGTTCGAGATGTAGACATACCGAAGACAGCATTTCGAACCAGGTATGGACATTACGAATTTATTGTCATGCCTTTTGGTTTGACGAATGCCCTAGCGGTATTTATGGGATTGATGAATCGAGTCTTTAAGAGGTATTTGGATGATTTCGTGATTGTCTTTATCGATGACATTCTGGTGTATTCTAAGAACAGGAATGAGCATGCAGAGCATCTAAGAATTGTATTACAGACCTTAAGAAATGAAAGACTGTATGCTAAATTGTCAAAGTGTGAGTTTTAATTGAATCGAGTTGTATTTTGGGACATATCATATCTGGAGATGGTATTGCTATAGAAATAAGTAAAGTGGAAGCTGTGATCAGTTGGCCGAGACCAACTTCTGTGCCAGAGATACGCAGTTTCATGGGTCTAGCAGGATACTATCGACGATTTATTAAAGATTTCTCCAGTATTTCAAAACCAATTACCCAGTTGACACAAAAGAATGCGCCATTTGTATGGTCTGAGGATTGTGAGTCTAGCTTTGTGGAATTGAAGAAGAAGCTGACCAGTGCTCCAGTATTGACGATACCTTCAGGTACGGGTGATTTCGTTGTATATTGTGATGCCTCAAACCGAGGGTTGGGATGTGTTCTTATGCAGCGAGGTCATGTGGTCGCATACGCCTCGAGACAACTGAAGCCACATGAAGTCCGATACCCCATTCATGACCTCGAATTGGCGGCTATCGTATTTGCATTAAAGATCTGGCGTCATTATCTCTACGGCGAGAAATTTGAGATTTACTCCGATCACAAGAGCCTGAAGTATCTATTTTCTCAATCAGAACTGAATATGCGGCATCGTAGATGGCTTGATCTACTGGAAGACTTTGATTGCGAAATCAAATACTATCCAGGGAAGTCAAATGCAGCAGCAGACGCTTTGAGTCGAAAGGTTTGTTCCTTATCCTTATCGACGATAGGTGTTACAAAGTTAGTTGAAAATTGTTGTTTGTCTGGATTAGAATTTGATACAAAGAATAGGCCACTACAACTTGCTACGATCCGAGTTGAGCCTGATTTAATTATGAGGATCAAAGAAGCCAAAGAACCGATCAGAATGTGCAGAGATCGATTCAGATGGTCCGAACAGGACATATTTCAGAATACCAGGTACGTGATCATGTTTTGTACGTGAATAACCGTCTTGTAGTGTGTAAGGCTCAAGAATTTTCCGTTGTCATCGATGTGAGACTTGAAGAGGAGAATGCGTGACATGAAAAATGAGAGTTTGAGCAAGCATGGCCGAAGCCACACCGCCCCTGCGGTGCTAGGACTACCGCCCCCGCGGTGTAGGTGATAGAAAATTGAGGGAAATGTGCGAAGCAACACCGCACCCGCGGTGCGTGCAAGACCGCACCCGCGGTGGTGAGACCGCACCCGCGGTGATGCAAGCGCCGCACCCGCGGTGATCGAGATTCAGAAAATAGACGGGCTGCCGAAAGCACAGCGCACCCGCGCTGCTAGTGTACCGCACCCGCGGTCTTGCGTGTCAAGTGAAAAATAAACCACTTGTTTCTTGTCATGCATATATGATTATGTGTCTTCACCTCCTCCATTTCAGAATGCTGAGGCCGAGGGAACTTCAAGGAGAGAGCTTCCATTTCTTTTGATCTTGGAGTGGTGATTGTGCGAGATTTAGCTATTCGATTTGTGTTCCGAGGTAAGATTTGTACTCCTTACATCGACGGATACAAGGTGAAGTAAGTTTTATGCAATTCCAACATGTTTCGAATTATAGATGTTGGAAAAATTGTAATATGTTAGTTATATTGTATTCTTGAGGTATTGAGCATGGTATATTCGTAACCGCATCAAGAAACGGATGTTATTTGCTACGATTGTTAGTTTCCAGCATGTATTACGCTAAGATGGTACAGATTTCAGCTTATGTATTGAGGTTGATGAGTTTATGAGTTGATTATGATTGAGCATGTTATGGTGGTGTTACCGGTATCGAAGAACTACGTCGTTACGCCGTCGAATTTTATTGAAACCGAGTTCAGCTTTGTATATTGATTTGCTTGAGATGTATATGACTGAAGTGCACATTGGTTATGCCATTTCAGATTTGTATTGGCTATTGTAAACTCGAGACTTCGACTACGACACCGACTATTCGACACGAAAGGTATAATTCATGTGGTCACGGGATTGCACAACTCGATTCAGATTTGATACGAGTTTCCCTAAATCACATACTAGATTGTTATTACATTGATTATGTAATGCCTTGTTTATTGATTTATATTCGAGTCCTGAGATAGGAGAGATTGGCAGACTTGCCAACACTAGACGTTTCGGTGTATCGTCGCATAGGAGCAGATTTGCTATATGTGTAGACCCTCGATACAGAGTTGACCGAAGTCTAGGAATAAGACGTACCGTTGCCCCGAGTGGTTGGGTAGGTGACAGACCGTCTTATTCACACCGGGATCCCTAGATTAGAAAAGAGTCGAGTCAAGATTTGAATTGTCGAATATAGATTTGTATTCTACTACATGTTTAGATGTATATTCATGTTACTTGATTTATGTTATGCATTTGTACATGATTTATGACATTGCATGCATCCATGTTTTATACTGGGATATGTTCTCACCGGAGTTATCCGGCTGTTGTCGTGTCTGTATGTGTGCATGGCAACAGGTGGGGCAGGATCGGGGTCACGAGCTAGATGAGAGATGATGATAGCGTGGAGATCTCGGGCATTGCAGATTACTAGTGGTTTCTTATGGCACTTGTACTACTTATGTTTATATTTGTCATGTGAACACTAGTGTATGTTGTACGAACAGACTTGTATGTACATTACGTTGTTTAATTTCTATCGAGATATGTTATGCTTTAGTTAATACATTTGAATTAAAATTAAAAGCAAAATTTTGACCCACATTTTCGAACAAAGATCCAATTAAATCCCAAAAGAATAGAGTTAGAGCCCGGGTCCCCACAACAGGTGGTATCAGAGCCGTAGGTTCTGTAGACTGAGATAGAATAGAATGAGCGGGGTAGATCGAGTCATCTTCCTTGCTTTTGCGATGCTAGCATGGTTTATTGCTTTCCCTATTATATGTTGTTGTATTATCTGAATTGATTTACAGCATTTCAAGCCTGAATCAGAACCGATTCTCGATCAGAGGTATATGATCAGAGGAGGGCTGAGACAGATGACATTGGGTGTGTACTAATCAGTTTTATGATCAGATTTATGCCGCCTAGACGAGTGCCACAACCAGAGCAGGGTAGCACATCCGGTGCACAGATGGATGTCACCGCTACGCCGATGGAGACTTTATTGAAGAGATTCCAGTCTTTCCATCCGCCTACTCTGAAAGGCACAGAGAGTGCAGTAGAATGCGAGAGCTGGCTGGATGATATCGAGATGCTATTTGAGTCCTTGGCTTACACTGACGAACGACGTGTGAAGCTGATAGGGCATCAGATGCAAGAGGTTGCAAAGAGCTGGTGGTTGACTACGAAGAGAGCCTTGGAGCACCGAGGCATTGATATCACGTGGAAAGTCTTCAAAGATGAGTTCTATCAGCGCTTCTTTCCCGTTTCCTACCGGAAAGATAAGGGAGCTGAATTTGCGAATCTGAAGCAGGGACAGTGGAACATCGAGGAGTATGTTGCTAAATTTTCTGCATTGCTACGATTTGCACCGCATGTGGCCGGAAATGACGAGGCAGTGGCCGATCAGTTCATCAACGGACTGAATCCCGATGTCTTTACTTTGGTGAACACGGGCCGTCCTAGTACTTTTTCGGAGGCACTGAACCGAGCAAAGGGAGCAGAGGCTGGCTTGATCAGGCAGCGAGGAGCTTCCTACGGTGTTCAGGGGCAGAGACCGCCACAGCCTACTACCGTACAGTTTCCACCACCTCCTCCTCGTTTCGATAGCGGATCTAGTGGTAGTGGCAAGAAGGAATTTTTGAAGGCTAAGGGCAAGCAGTTTAAGAAATCTGGGAGTAGTTCATCGAGTTCGAGTGGATCTCGACAGAGAGGTCAGGGGTCAGATTATAGTGGCGCATACTGTGGTTCGTGCGGAGGGCGACATGCGACGGAGCAATGTCAAGGAGTTCTGGGACGCTGTAACATCTGTAGGCAACAGGGACATTTCGCCAGAGTTTGTCCCCAGAGAGGTGCACAACGATTCCAGAGCACAGGATCATCAGCACCAGCGCCACAGATGGAGAGACAGGCATCCTCTGTACACTCCTTTCAGCCACCCTCCACACAGACACAGCAGAGGCCAGGAGGTAGTCAGACGGTGAGTCAGCCTCCTCGACAGCAGGCACGTGTTTTTGCCCTGACAGAGGAACAGGCGCAGGAGGCGCCAGATGACGTCATTGCAGGTAATTGTTTCCTTTGTGGTTATCCTGCATATGTGTTGATAGACACAGGGGCATCGCATACATTCATATCTGAACATTTTGCATTGAGACATGCATTGCCTGTTGAGTCGATGTCGACAGTAGTGTCTATAGCTTCTCCGTTGGGAAGTGGTTTGATATCTGTGACTACTGTTAGACACTGTATGCTTCAGTTTGAGGGGCATGAGATTGATCTTGATTGTGTAGTACTTGGTTTAGTTGATTTTGACTGTATAGTTGGTATAGACATGTTGACCAAGTACAGAGCCACGGTAGATTGTTTCCACAAGATTGTCAGATTCAGACCTGAACTGACAGATGAATGGAAATTTTACGGCAAGGGTTCCAGATCTCGGATTCCCTTAGTATCTGCTCTGACTATGAGTAGATTGCTTCAGAGAGGAGCAGAGGGCTTTCTCGTATATTCAGTAGATCTACTGAAGTCGAGCCCAGCATTGGCAGATCTGCCAGTGGTTTGCGAGTTTGCAGATGTTTTTCCTGATGAGATTCCAGGATTACCTCCGATTCGAGAGGTTGATTTCAGCATAGATCTTATGCCCGGTTCTGTTCCTATTTCGAGAGCTCCATATAGGATGGCACCGATAGAACTGAAAGAGTTGAAAGCACAGTTGGAGGATCTTCTGTCCAAGGGATATATCAGACCCAGTGTATCACCTTGGGGTGCTCCGGTGCTTTTTGTTAGAAAGAAAGATGGTTCGATGCGACTGTGTATTGATTATAGGCAGTTGAACAAAGCGACCGTGAAGAACAAGTATCCGTTGCCTCGCATCGACGATTTGTTTGATCAGTTACAGGGATCTTCGGTATATTCGAAGATTGATTTGAGATCAGGGTATCATCAACTTAGAGTTAGAGATGTTGATATTCCGAAGACTGCATTCCGAACCAGGTATGGACACTACGAGTTTGTTGTTATGCCTTTCGGTTTGACGAATGCACCTGCGGTGTTTATGAGTTTGATGAACCGCATTTTTCAGAGATATTTAGATGATTTTGTGATTGTGTTTATTGACGACATTTTAGTGTATTCGAAGAGTTTGACTGAGCATGCAGATCATCTGAGAATTGTGCTGAAGACTTTGCGACAGGAGCAGTTGTATGCTAAACTGTCCAAGTGTGAATTCTGGTTGCGACAGGTTGTCTTCTTAGGGCATATTATATCTGGAGATGGTATTGCGGTAGATCCGAGTAAAGTTGAGGCTGTGATCAGTTGGCCGAGACCGACTTCTGTGCCTGAGATACGCAGTTTCATGGGTCTAGCCGGGTATTATCGACGTTTTATTCGAGACTTCTCCAGTATAGCGAAGCCGATTACCCAGTTGACACAGAAGAATATGCCATTTGTGTGGTCCGAAGATTGTGAAGCCAGTTTTGTTGAGCTGAAGAAGAGGCTGACTAGTGCGCCTGTCTTGACGATTCCATCAGGTACAGGTGAGTTCGTTGTATATTGTGATGCATCTCACAGAGGGCTTGGATGTGTTCTTATGCAGCGAGGGCACGTGATAGCGTACGCCTCTAGACAGCTGAAACCGCACGAGACTCGTTACCCGATTCATGATCTTGAATTGGCGGCGATTGTGTTTGCACTTAAGATCTGGCGTCATTATCTATATGGCGAGAAATTTGAGATCTACTCCGATCATAAGAGCTTGAAGTATCTCTTTTCTCAGTCAGAGTTGAATATGAGGCAGCGACGATGGCTTGATCTGCTAAAAGATTTTGATTGCGAGATCAAGTACCATCCAGGAAAGTCGAATGCAGCGGCAGACGCCTTGAGTCGAAAGGTATGTGCTCTTTCCTTGTCGACTGTAGGTGTATCGAGTTTAGTAGAAGATTGTTGCTTGTCTGGATTAACATTTAATACAGAGAGTAGACCGCTGCGACTTGCTGCGATTCAGATTGAGCCAGATCTGATTTCGAGGATCAAAGAAGCACAAAGAACTGATCCGAGCGTGCAGAGATCGATTGATATGGTCAGAGCTGGTCATATATCAGAATATCAGGTCAGAGATTCTGTTCTGTATGTGAATAACCGCTTAGTGGTGCCAGAGATTTCAGATTTGAGACGACAGATCATGTCGGAAGCACACTGTAGTCGGTTCAGCATTCATCCTGGTGGCAGGAAGATGTATAACGACTTGAAGACACAATTCTGGTGGAAGCAGATGAAGACAGACATTGCAGAATTTGTGTCTAAGTGCCTGAATTGCCAGCAGGTGAAGGCAGAAAGAAAGAAGCCCGGAGGTTTACTTCAGAGTTTGTCTGTTCCTGAATGGAAATGGGACCACATTTCCATGGATTTCGTGACAAAGTTACCTCGATCTTCGCGGGGCTGTGACGCAATTTGGGTTGTGATAGACAGATTGACCAAATCTGCCTGTTTCATTCCGTACAGAATGATATATCGACACGATCAGATGGCCGAGTTGTATGTCAGAGAGGTCGTCAGATTGCATGGTGTGCCGAAGTCGATCGTATCAGATCGTGATCCACGATTCACTTCTCACTTTTGGCACAGCTTGCAGCAGGCTTTGGGTACGACTTTACACCTGAGCACTGCTTATCATCCCCAGACGGACGGACAGTCAGAGCGGACTATCCAGACTTTAGAGGATATGCTGAGAGCTGTAGTACTAGACTTTGGTACTAGTTGGCAAGATTCATTGCCGTTGTGTGAGTTTTCATACAACAACAGCTATCAGACGAGCATAGAGATGGCACCGTTCGAAGCTTTATACGGAAAGAAGTGCAGATCTCCGTTGTACTGGGATGATATTTCTGAGGTACCAGAGTTAGGGCCTGATATGATTCGTGAGATGACCGAAAAAGTGAAGATCATTCAGAAACGAATGAAGACGGCACAGGATAGGCAAGCGAAGTACGCCAATATTAGACGTAGACCATTAGTATTCGAACAGGGAGACAGAGTATTTTTGAAGATTTCACCTTTCAGAGGCGTTGTCAGATTTGGCAAGCGAGGAAAGTTGTCTCCTAGATACATCGGTCCGTATGAGATTCTGGAGAAGATTGGCGATCGAGCTTACCGACTTGCTCTTCCTCCTTCACTATCCGGTATACATGATGTTTTTCATGTATCGATGTTGCGCAGATACATGCCGGATGATTCTCATGTCATTCAACCTGACGAAGCCGAGTTAGATCAGACTTTGAGCTACGTCGAGCAACCGATACAGATTTTGGATCGGCAGGAAAAGAAGCTTAGAACCAAGACTATTCCGCTGGTGAAGGTTCAATGGAATCGTCATGGCATCGAGGAAGCAACTTGGGAGACAGAGTCTGAGATGAGACAGAGGCATCCCGAGCTATTTGTATGATGTGAGTTTTCTTTCAGTTCTATTGTCATTTCTTCCTTTACTATGATTGATTAAGTTGTTATGAGTTCGAGGACGAACTCTTGTCTAAGAGGGGGAGAAATGTAAGGCTCAAGAATTTTCCGTTGTCATCGATGTGAGACTTGAAGAGGAGAATGCGTGACATGAAAAATGAGAGTTTGAGCAAGCATGGCCGAAGCCACACCGCCCCTGCGGTGCTAGGACTACCGCCCCCGCGGTGTAGGTGATAGAAAATTGAGGGAAATGTGCGAAGCAACACCGCACCCGCGGTGCGTGCAAGACCGCACCCGCGGTGGTGAGACCGCACCCGCGGTGATGCAAGCGCCGCACCCGCGGTGATCGAGATTCAGAAAATAGACGGGCTGCCGAAAGCACAGCGCACCCGCGCTGCTAGTGTACCGCACCCGCGGTCTTGCGTGTCAAGTGAAAAATAAACCACTTGTTTCTTGTCATGCATATATGATTATGTGTCTTCACCTCCTCCATTTCAGAATGCTGAGGCCGAGGGAACTTCAAGGAGAGAGCTTCCATTTCTTTTGATCTTGGAGTGGTGATTGTGCGAGATTTAGCTATTCGATTTGTGTTCCGAGGTAAGATTTGTACTCCTTACATCGACGGATACAAGGTGAAGTAAGTTTTATGCAATTCCAACATGTTTCGAATTATAGATGTTGGAAAAATTGTAATATGTTAGTTATATTGTATTCTTGAGGTATTGAGCATGGTATATTCGTAACCGCATCAAGAAACGGATGTTATTTGCTACGATTGTTAGTTTCCAGCATGTATTACGCTAAGATGGTACAGATTTCAGCTTATGTATTGAGGTTGATGAGTTTATGAGTTGATTATGATTGAGCATGTTATGGTGGTGTTACCGGTATCGAAGAACTACGTCGTTACGCCGTCGAATTTTATTGAAACCGAGTTCAGCTTTGTATATTGATTTGCTTGAGATGTATATGACTGAAGTGCACATTGGTTATGCCATTTCAGATTTGTATTGGCTATTGTGAACTCGAGACTTCGACTACGACACCGACTATTCGACACGAAAGGTATAATTCATGTGGTCACGGGATTGCACAACTCGATTCAGATTTGATACGAGTTTCCCTAAATCACATACTAGATTGTTATTACATTGATTATGTAATGCCTTGTTTATTGATTTATATTCGAGTCCTGAGATAGGAGAGATTGGCAGACTTGCCAACACTAGACGTTTCGGTGTATCGTCGCATAGGAGCAGATTTGCTATATGTGTAGACCCTCGATACAGAGTTGACCGAAGTCTAGGAATAAGACGTACCGTTGCCCCGAGTGGTTGGGTAGGTGACAGACCGTCTTATTCACACCGGGATCCCTAGATTAGAAAAGAGTCGAGTCAAGATTTGAATTGTCGAATACAGATTTGTATTCTACTACATGTTTAGATGTATATTCATGTTACTTGATTTATGTTATGCATTTGTACATGATTTATGACATTGCATGCATCCATGTTTTATACTGGGATATGTTCTCACCGGAGTTATCCGGCTGTTGTCGTGTCTGTATGTGTGCATGGCAACAGGTGGGGCAGGATCGGGGTCACGAGCTAGATGAGAGATGATGATAGCGTGGAGATCTCGGGCATTGCAGATTACTAGTGGTTTCTTATGGCACTTGTACTACTTATGTTTATATTTGTCATGTGAACACTAGTGTATGTTGTACGAACAGACTTGTATGTACATTACGTTGTTTAATTTCTATCGAGATATGTTATGCTTTAGTTAATACATTTGAATTAAAATTAAAAGCAAAATTTTGACCCACATTTTCGAACAAAGATCCAATTAAATCCCAAAAGAATAGAGTTAGAGCCCGGGTCCCCACATAGTGCCTGATGTTTCATATTTGAAACATCAGATCCTGTCAGAAGCGCACTGTAGTTGGTTTAGCATTCATCCTGGAGGCCGTAAAATGTACAACGAATTGAAGACACAGTTCTGGTGGAAACAGATGAAGACAGATATCGCAAAATTTGTGTCAAAATGCTTAAACTGCCAACAGGTGAAAGCCGGGAGGAAAAAGCCCGGAAGTTTACTTCAGAGTTTGTCTATTCCTGAATGGAAATGGGATCATATTTCCACGGATTTCGTGACGAAGTTACCTCGATCTTCCCGAGGCTGTGATGCGATTTGGGTCATTATCGATAGACTGACCAAATCAGCCTGTTTCATCCCGTACAGAATGACTTATCGACATGATCAGATGGCGGAAATATATGTCCGAGAGGTAGTCAGATTGCATGGTGTGCCGAAGTCTATCGTGTCATATCGTGATCCACGATTCACTTCAAACTTCTGGCATAGTTTGCAGCAGGCTTTGGGTACGACATTGCACCTGAGCACTGCTTATCATCCTCAGACAGACAGACAGTCAGAACAGACTATTCAGACACTTGAGGATATGTTGAGAGCCATAGTACTAGATTTTGGAATTAGTTGGCAAGATTCTCTACCTCTTTGCGAATTCTCTTACAATAATAGTTATCAGACGAGTATTGAGATGGCACCGTTTGAAGCTTTATATGGCAAGAAGTGCAAATCTCCGCTGTACTGGGATGACATCTCAGAGGTACCAGAACGTGGGCCGGATATGATTCGTGACATGACTGAGAAGGTGAAAATTATTCAGAAGAGAATGAAGACGGCACAGGATAGACAAGAGAAATACGCCAACATTAGACGTAGACCATTAGTATTTGAACAAGGAGACAGAGTATTTTTGAAGATTTCTCCTTTCAGAGGCGTTGTCATATTTGGCAAACATGGGAAATTGTCTCCTCGATACATTTGTCCGTACGAGATTCTTGAAAAGATTGGCGATCGAGCTTACAGACTTGCTCTTCCTCCTTCTTTATCTGGTATACATGACGTTTTTCATGTGTCGATGTTGCGTAGATATATGCCAGATATTTCTCATGTCATTCATCCTGACGAAGCTGAGCTTGATCAAACTTTAAGCTATGTCGAACAACCGATAAAGATTCTGGATCGGAAAGAAAAGAAGCTCAGAACGAAGACTATTCCGCTAGTGAAAGTCCAGTGGAGTCGACATGGCATCGAAGAAGCGACTTGGGAGATGGAAGCAGATATGAGACAGAGACATCCCGAGTTATTTACATGATGTAAGTAATTCTTCAGTTTTGATTATATTGCTTATGTTCATGCTTTGATAGATTGCCTGCGATTTCGAGGACGAAATCATTTCTTAGAAGGGGAGAAATGTAAGGCTCGAGATTTATTTGTCTTCATTGACGAAATACTCGGAAAATATGAGTACGCATGATAAAGGACTTGAGATTTAGTAGTCTTCATTAATATGATACTCAAAGATGTGAGAGTGCATGACATAAAAATGGGAATTTGGGAAGGCAGGCCGAAGCCACACCGCACCCGCGGTCGATGTCCAGTAGGGTAGGAAATTTTATTCGAAGCAAGACCGCACCCGCGGTGCGAGAAGGACCGCTCCCACGGTGGTGTGACCGCACCCGCGGTGGCTATTTTTTGAAAAATGAAAATGGTGCCGAGAGCATGGCGCACCCGCGCTGTAGGAATGACCGCACCCGCGGTGCTGCATGCGAGAAATACACCTTTGCTCCTTGAGTTGACACATGGCAGGGTATATATATATAGATGTATTGCTGATTCATTCTCTCCCATTTTCAGCAACTGGGAACCGAGAACAAGGGTGGAATTCCTTCAAGTTTTCTTGTGCTAGACTTGAAATTGTGCAAGAGATATTCATCCAAACTTCAATATAAGCATAGATTTGTGTACCTGGTATCAAAAGCTACAAGTGATGTGAGTTTCTTCTCATTTCAGCATGATTTAAAGTTTAAGTACTGGGGAAAATCGGATATGATGATTATTATGTGTTCTTGATATGTTGAGCATGATAGAATTGCAATCGGATTGATTTTCGGATACCGTATGAGATTGTCTTGAATTTCCAGCATATGTGTGTACGAAGTTCTGCAGATTTGGAGATACTAATGAGTAGATTATGCTAATTGTGAATTGAGAATTATGATGTATTGATATATGTGAGAGTTGAATTGACCGGTATTGAGAAAGTACGTCGTTATGACGTCAAATTATACCAAGGTCAAGCATTGAATTAGATATGTGTTGATTGTGATTAAAGATTAATAGGATGAGTATCAACATTTCCATTTCAGATTCGATATTGACAGATTCGCCTTCGAGACTTCAACTACGACGACAAGAAAGGTATAATTCATGTGATTGTAGGGAAGATACAACTCGAATCAGATTTGATTGGAGTTTCCCATCAAAATCACATACTAGACTTATTAATGTTAATATCTTTTGACATGTTTCGATTTGTTTATAGATTATGTTCAAATCTCTTGATATGATAATGCTGTGTTTATAGATTTATATTCAAGCATTGAGATAGGAGAGTCATTGACAGATTTGTCAAAACTAGACGTTCGGTGTATCGACGCATAGGAGCAGACTTCCTTTGATTGTAGACATTCGATACAGACACGACCGAAGTCTAAGAGTAAGACGTACAGTTACCCCGATTGGGAGAGTAGGTAACAGACAGCGACGTCTTATTCACCCCGGGATCCCTAGAGTTATAGTTGAGTCTAGTCTAGACATGATTTGATTAGCATTGCATGCTTATATTGATGACATTCATAATAGCGTGTTTCATGATTTAGATTGTTATATGCATGTATACATGTTTTATACTGGGATTTGTTCTCACCGGAGTTTACGGCTGTTGTTATGTCTGTATGTGTGCATAACAATAGGTGGGGCAGGATCTTGGTCACGACAGAGATGAGATCGAGTTAGAGTGGTGACTTCAGGCGCAGAGGACTGCTAGTGGCGTTTATCAGACTTGTACTACTTGTAGACTGTAGTTTGTATTAAACACTAGTTTGTTTAAATGTACTAGAACAAAACAGGTATTTATGTTTGTTGTACTTAAATAAAGAAAGATCTTATGCTTGTTTATATACATGTGATTTAATGTTAAAAAGAAAAAATTTGACCCACATTTTCTCATAGATCCATTTAATCCCAGATAGAATTTGATTTAGAGCCCGGGTGCCCACAGACTAAGAAGGGGAGGAACTTGATTTTTGTGATACTTAACGGTATTTTATCATTTCATGTCATTTGTTACCTAGTATATATTGAGGTTGATGAGTTGATAGTGAATGCTGACATGGAGATAGGGCTCAAAACGTTGATGGCGCCTGTGGGAGATAGCATCTACAACCTAGTGTTGAAAAGTAAGCATGTTGATAATTTAATTCTTTTTATTATCAACTTGTTTCGTTTTTGTGTAGGTAGGCAAGATTTGAGGACAAATATTTTTGAAGAAGGGGAGTATGATGCGAATCTGGCCGGGCATGGTGTTCAAAGGACGGCTAAGGAAGTTCAAATAGGCACTACAAGGAGTGATGGTCAAGGAAGAAGGGCTCGTGATGCATGGGAGTATGTTTGGAGATCAAAAGAACATTATTCAAGCATCATTCCGGTCGACCGAGGCTACACGGACGTGTACACGGACCTGTACACGGGGTCCTTCTCCATTACACTTGAGGAAGAGAAATCCCGAGCCTACACAGACCCGAGCACGGACCAGTACAAAGGGTCCGTGTCCTTTACTTTCGAGACATGAAAATTGCAGTGCCTACACGGACCCCCTTCCGGACCTGTACACGGGGTCCGTGACCTTTACGTTTGGCGAGAAGATTTTTTCTATTTTTGAGTTTTAATTATTTTGATAACTAGATTCGATATCTTTGAGATTTGTGAACAATATAAACTTGAAAATCTATCATCGTAAAAAAACTTTTGTTCATTGATTGAGTTTATAAAAACTTCTTTGAGAATTCTCTCAAAGACAAGCTTAAGGTTCGTTATAACTTTTGCGTTGTATCAAATCAAACTTATCAAAAGATTTATTTTTTTTGGCGTTTGTCAATCGAATATCACGAGGGTTGCCAAGGACGGGTTCTTTGGAGGTTCTCTTGAACGCGATTGTTCCTTTCGTTGATTAATTGTTGCTAGACCGCGTGATCTAGAGGCGATTATCACACCTATCAATTACTTGTTTCAAAGATCGGGAAAAATAGAAGATCTCGTGGGCCGGATCGCGTCATATATTTTCGTTCATAGTGATTACAATGCATTATATAAACAATAAAATACAAGAAAAGTTGTGTGAAAAGGCTTAATAAAAATAGATAACAATTTTGACACGGAAGGATGCGCGGTAGCGCCGGATCTCGCGCGGTGGTGCACGAGAAGCTGCCAAGGTGCGCGGCTTTCCACGCGGTGGCGCGCACACGGACGCGTGCAGCAGCGCCAAATGTCGCACGGGGGCGCGCCTGTTGCTGGTTCATGCACGCGGCTGCGCCAATTGTCGTGCTGGGGCGCGCATGCTGCTGTCCTCATGGCTATTTATCACTTGAATAATATTCCAAACACTTCCTTTATTGGGTCCATGTTCCCAAAGCTCCTTTAATTTAGACACCCAATTTGTAATCCCTCCTTGGTAACTCAACATGAATCCTTGAAGTGCTTCTTTAAACTTCTTCAAAAACTTGAATATATTGGATTCTTCATTATTAATCACAATCAAGTTTGAAATTCCGAAACAACAACGCCACTTAAATCTTTCCCCAAACATTTGCACACGGTGCCTAGCCAGATTCATATCATACTCCCCTTCTTCAAAAAGATTTGTCCCCAATTCCTGTCTACCTACACAAAAAAGAAGCAAGTTAGTAATAACAAGAAGTATTGATTCGATCCCGCCCACGAGATCTTTGATTTGTCCCGATCTTTGAAACAAGTAATCGATAGGTGTGATAATCGCCTCTAAATCACGCGGTCTAGCAACAATTAATAAACGATAGGAACAATCGCGTTCAAGAGAACCTCCAAAGAACCCGTCCTTGGCAACCCTCGTGAAAATCGATCGACAAACGCCACAAAAGATAAATCTTTTGCTAAGTTTGATTTGATACGACGCAAAAGTTATAACGAAACTTAAGCTTGTTTTTGAGAGAATTCTCAAGAAAAGTTTTTATAAACTCAATCAATAATGAACAAAATGTTTACAATCAATAAAATTCGTCTATATATTGACTACAAATCAAAAGATATGATAAATCTAGTTACCAAACTAATTAAAACACTAAATTAGGTAAGTAGGAATTTTCCTCGCAGACGGCGTGCTCGGGCGCGAGTTTTCTACCGCTCGGGCGCGGTGTCTTCTGGACTGTTCGAGCTCGGGCGGTAATGTTTTACCGCTTGGGCGTGGATGGGTCTGGAGTTCACTTCTCGCACAGTAGGTTTGGCGCTCGAGCGGTAATGTTTTACCGCTCGGGCGCGAAGCGTTTTGCCTTCATGCTCATTTAACACTTCCACAACGATCTTATGGCCTCCAAGCTCACTCCCATGCATCAAGACTCCTTCCAGGCTTGGAACCTTGCTTGCAAGCTCTCCTCGATCGCTCATGCATCCATGCAATGCCTCCTTGAACATCCTCCCAATCCGTTGACCGCCATGCCCGGCCAGATTCGTATCATACTCCCTTTCTTCAAAAAGATTTGTCCTCAAATCTTGACTACCTATGCAAAAACGAAGCAAGTTAGTAATAAAAAAATTAAATTATCAACATGCTTACCTTTAAACTCAAGTATGTAGGTGCTATTGTTTGTTTGCTCCTTCTGCACTGGAAATCCCAACATTCCCGTTGTCTTTCGTATAAACTCATTAACTTTAACACAAACCAAATAATACTTGACACCAACTAATGAAATATCACCAAGTATCACAAAAATAAGGTTTCTCCCCTTCTTAGACCTAGTCAACACCAAAATAATATTCACACACGTGTACGACCATAGTGCACTTGGAATAGAATATACTTCAAGCAACTCATAGAAATCAAGCTCAAGTGCTCTCTCACTATAGGGAATGCACTCTTCACTATACCATTTAACATACCTCTTCATATGCAACCAACACATATAATCATGAATTATATCATTGATGAAATCACAACAGTACTCCTCAATGGCAAGTAATTCATAAAATGAACATAACATGAACAATTTAATCTCCTTAAAATTATATTCATCATGAACATAAAAATTCTTATATTCACTCATCATCTTTCCAAATAAATAATCAAAAAAATATGAATCATGCAAATAAGACACACTAGATGTACTACCCATGTAAACATTTAACACATCACAAAGATTTGAGTATAATGCATATAATCCATTGTCATAACAAAGACTCTTCAATTTGACAACTTCTGAAAAATCACAACCACCAACATTTAAATTTGAAGCATGGAAATAAGGCATGTCCCATGTACTATCAATGCAATATCTCATCTCATCACAAATATCTAAGTCTAATGTGTACAAACCATTGTAGCAAGCAAACCCCATCAACTTAGTAAATAGTGAGACATCAAAATTCATAGTAGGTACATGCAATTCATCCATGGTTTCAAATTCATAACAATCAAGGAATAAGGGTAAATTTACACTCGACCCCTTAACCACCACATTTTCAACATGCTTTCCAAGTTCTTGAAAACGATACATCTAAGAAGTAAGATAAGGACGGAAGTCATACCTCATGGTTGTTGCGTTGGCAACTAACCTTACCTCACCTTGATTGCTCTCGAAGTCATATGGATCATCCCATATTCTATCAAACCCCCTTAACATTGTTTGAAATTTAAGATCGTCAATCATTATACCTGCAAGAAAAGGTTAGTAGAAACAATAAAATAAATAAACTTCCTCACCACAAATCCTCACTGGTCACTCCAATGAAAATTCACTCGCACTCGCCTTTTTCCCTCACCACAACACCTCACAAATCACTCCAATGAAAATTCACTCCACTCAAATATTTTCACTCCAGTGAGAATCCTCAAGGGGGCGCTTAAGCCTCGTGGCTTCCACGTATCAAACTTATGAGATCAATCCTGTGACGCTTGAAACTCGACTCACTTAGACCACACAAGAATAAGAAACTTTGGAAATCGACAAGAATGCGACTAAACGACAAGGACAAACTTAACGCTGAAATATAAGAGCTAAAATTCCAAAAAACACCAGTATCAATTTTTTTTAGTGAACAGTACCGTGAACTGTAATTCCGGTATGAACATTAATTCCGGCATGAATAGTAAATCCGGCATGAATAATAACTCCGACGTGAACAGTAACTCCAAGAGTGAACAGTAAATCTGATGAACAGTAAATCCGACATGAATATTAAATCCGAGATGAACAGTAAATACGGAGATGAATAGTAACCTGTCAGATGAATAGTTCCAGAGATGAACAGTAAAAACGACGGATGAACAGTAACTCCGGCAATGAACAGTAATCGAGAATTTTTTTTTTGTAGATTCAACAACTACGTAGAAATCGATACACGAAAATCGGTATTGAAAATCCTACGAAGAATTGAACGGATACGCTTACTTGAGTCAAAAACCTTGAGCTCTGATACCACTTGATGCGATCCTGCCCACGAGATCTTTGAATTGTCCCGATCTTTAAAACAAGTAATTTGATAGTGTGATAATCGCCTCTAGATCACGCAGTCTAGTAACAATTGATCAACGATAGAAAAAATCGCATTCAAGAGAACCTCCAAAGAACCCGTCCTTGGCAACCCTCTTGAAAATCGATTGACAAACGCCACAAAAGATAAATCTTTTGATAAGTTTGATTTGACACGACGCAAAAGTTATATCGAAACTTAAGCTTGTTTTTGAGAGAATTCTCAAAGAAAAGTTTTTATAAACTTAATCAATAATGAACAAAAGTTGTTTCTTCCATCAATTTACTGTTCATCGCCGGCACTATTCATCTGACAGGTTACTATTCATGCCGGATTTACTATTCACGTCGGAATTACTGTTCATACCGGAATTACTGTTCACGGTACTGTTCACCAAAAAAAAAATTGACTCTGGTGTTTGTTGGAATTTTAGCGCTTATATTTCAGCGTTAAGTTTGTCCTTGTCGTTTAGTCGCATTCTTGTCGATTTCCAAAGTTTCTTATTCGTGTTTGGTCTAAGTGAGTCGAGTTTCAAGGATCACAGCATTGATCTCATAAGTTTGATACGTGGAAGCCACGAGACTTAAGCGCCCCATTGAGGATTTTACTTGAGTGAAAATATTTGAGTGGAGTGAATTTTCATTGGAGTTATTTGTGAGGTTTTGTGGTGAGGGAAAAAGACTAATGCGAGTGAATTTTCATTGGAGTGACGAGTGAGGATTTGTGGTGAGGAAGTTTATTTATTTTATTGTTTCTGCTAACCTTTTCTTGCAGGTATAATGATTTACGATCTTCAATTTCAAACAATGTTAAGAAGGTTTGATAGAATATGGGAGAAGGAGTTTAAGCCTTTACATGAGAGGTTGGATAGGCTTGAGGGTAGTGCTAATGAGAAGAGACGAGGTAGTAGATTTGGTGGGGATAGAGCGTTGCATTTGGATCGTGATGATAGGAGGTACAAATCGAGTGGTAGGCATGGAAGTGACTCGTGAAAGGAGTCCTTGACATCCGCGCGAAGGTCGAGTGGAGAGAAGAAGGTCATAACTAGACCGAAGTTGGTTCTGAAGCATGAATATCAAGGTACATTTAAAAACTCAAATTCTCATACTAGTGATATTATATGTTGTTGGTGTTTAGAAGTTGGGCATGATATCACCCAATGTCCACATGAGGAGGTGACTATGGTAAAATCAGCAATTGAGCTTAATTCTCAAATGGAGGTGGAGCTTAATTCTCAAATGGAGGTTGATGTTGTGGGTGAGCTTGAGTCTCAAGTGGAGGATGAGGTTGTGGTTAAAAGAATTGCTGATGATAGTATTTCACTAGTTGGTAAGTTGAATGTTGTCGAACGATATACATCGGAGAATGAATCCTTAGGTGGGGAAGAAGTTCCTAATTTATCTACTATAGATGTGGGGAATAGGCAAGCAGCAATTGTTGTGCATAAATTTGTTGATGAACAAAATGTTTCACTTGCTCAATTAGATCCAAATGTGCTTGAGGATCAATTGAAATCTATGCATGAATTGAGTGGAAAAAAATTTGATATGGTCGAAAGAAAAAGAGAACAAAAGAGTGAGATGGCCATGAAAAGAGAAAAATATGACAAAGAAAAAGAGGCCAAAGGAAAAGAAAAGAAAAATGAATTAAAGGCCCAAAAGAGTAAAAAAAGTGAGGATGAGAGTTATTTTCTTTTGTATAAACCCTTTAAAGTACCTTTGTACAAACAGGTTTATTTTACTGTGATGATACAGCCGGTTCAATCCTGAACATTTTTACTTCGTCTTTGCAGGATTATGAAGATGTCATGATGACGAGAAGAGCAAGTGTTGAAGATTTTGGAAAGACATGGGATGATCCATATGACTTCGAGAGCAATCAAGGTGAGGTAAGGTTAGTTGCCAACGCAACAACCATGAGGTATGACTTCCGTCCTTATTTTACTTCTTTTATGTACCGTTTTCAAGAACTTGGAAAGCATGTTGAAAATGATGTAGTTAAGGGGTCGGGTGTAAATTTACCCTTATTCCTTAATTGTTATGAATTTGAGACCATGGATGAATTGCACGTACTTACTATGAATTTTTATGTCTCACTATTTACTAAGTTGATAGGGTTTTCTTGCTACAATGGTTTGTACACATTAGACTTAGATTTTTGTGATGAGATGAGATATTGCATTGATAGTACATGGGACGTGCCTTATTTCCATGCTTCAAATTTAAATGTTGGTGGTTGTGATTTTTCAGAAGCTGTCAAATTGAAGAGTCTTTGTTATGACAATGGATTATATGCATTCTACTCAAATCTTTGTGATGTGTTAAATGTTTACATTGGTAGTACATTTAGTGTGTCCTATTTGCATGATTCATATTTGTTTGATGATTTATTTGGAAAGATGATGAGTGAATATAAGAATTTTAATGTTCATGATGAATATAATTTTAAGGAGATTAAATTGTTCATGTTATGTTCATTTCATGAATTACTCGCCATTGAGGAGTATTGTTGTGATTTCATCATTGATATAATTCATGATTATATGTGTTGGCTGCATATGAAGAGGTATGTTAAATGGTATAGTGAAGAGTGCATTGCCTATAGGGAGAGAGCACTTGAGCTTGATTTCTATTAGTTGCTTGAAGTATATCCTATTCCTAGTGAACTATGGTCGTACATGTGTGTGAATATTATTTTGGTGTTGACTAGGTCTAAGAAGGGGAGAAACTTATTTTTGTGATACTTAGTGATATTTCATTAGTTGGTGTCTAGTATTATTTGGTTTGTGTTAAAGTTGATGAGTTTATAGGAAAGACAACGGGAATGTTGGGATTTCCAGTGCAGATGGAGCAAACAAACAATAGCACCTACATACTTGAGTTTAAAAGTAAGCATGTTGATAATTTAATTCTTTTATTACTAATTTGCTTCGTTTTTGCGTAGGTAGTCAAGATTTGAGGACAAATATTTTTGAAGAAAGGGAGTGTGATACGAATCTGGCCGGGGATGGAGAGGAGAGCTTGCAAGCAAGGTTCCAAGCCTGGAAGGAGTCGTGATGCATGGGAGTGAGCTTGGAGGCCATAAGATCGTTGTGGAAGTGTTAAATGAGCATGAAGGCAGGACGCTTCGCGCCCGAGCGCCAAACCTACTGTGCGAGAAGTGAACTCCAGACCCATCCGTGCCCGAGCGGTAAAACATTACCGCCCGAGCGCGAACAGTCCAGAAGACACCGCGCACGAGCGGTAGAAAACTCGCGCCCGAGCGCGTCGTCTGCGAGGAAAATTCCTACTTACCTAATTTAGTGTTTTAATTAGTTTGGTAACTAGATTTATCATATCTTTTGATTTGTAGTCAATATATAGACGAATTTTATTGATTGTAATAAACTTTTGTTCATTATTTATTGAGTTTATAAAAACGTTTCTTGAGAATTCTCTCAAAAACAAGCTTAAGTTTCGTTATAACTTTTGCGTCGTATCAAATCAAACTTATCAAAAGATTTATCTTTTGTGGCGTTTGTCGATCGATTTTCACTAGGGTTGCCAAGGACGGGTTCTTTGGAGGTTCTCTTGAACGCGATTGTTTCTATCGTTGATCAATTGTTGCTAGACCGCGTGAACTAGAGGAGATTATCACACTATCTAATTACTTGTTTCAAAGATCGGGACAAATCAAAGATCTCGTGGGCGGGGTAGGTAGGGAATTGACTCATGGAAGGAGTTATTGACATCCGCACGAAGGTCGAGTGGAGAGAAGAAGGTCATAACTAGACCGAGGTTGGTCTTGAAGCATGAATATGAAGATAAATTTAAGAACTCAAATTCTCGTACTTGTGATATTATATGTTGTTGGTGTTTAGAAGTTGGGCATGATAACACCCAATGTCCACATGAGGAGGTGACTATAGTAAAATCGCCAGTTGAGTTTAAATCTCAAATGGGGGTTGATGTTGCGGGTGAGCTTAATTCTCAAATGGAGGTTGATGTTGTGGGTGAGCTTGAATCTCAGGTGGAGGTTGTGGTTGATAAAGTTGTTGACGATAGTAGTCAATTAGTTGATGAGTCGGAGATTGTTAAGCAATGTATAGTGGAAGCTGAATCATTAAGTGGAGGAGCAATTATTGTACATCCATTTCTTGAGGGACAAAATGTTTCATTTGCTCAATTAAATCCAAATGTGCTGGAGGATCAATTCAAATCTATGCATGAATTGAGTGGAAAAAAATGTGATATGGTCGAAAGAAAGAGAGAACAAAAGAGTGAGATGGCCATGAAAAGAGAAAAATATGACAAAGAAAAAGAGGCCAAAGAAAAATGAATTAAAGGCCCAAAAGAGTAAAAAGAGTGAGGATGAGAGTTATTTACTTTTGTATAAATCCTTTAAAGTACCTTTGTACAAAGAGGTTTATTATTACTGTGATGATACATCCGGTTCAATCCCGAGCATTTTTACTTTGTCTTTGCAGGATTATAATGATGTCATGATGAGGAGAAGAGCAAGTGTTGATGATTTTGGTATCAGAGCCTAGGTTCATTGAAATTCAAGTAATTTATCTTGTTAGTAAATTTGCAGATCTGTATTATTTCTTCGTTTGTTTTCAGATCTGTTTTGGTCTATCGTTCTTCATAATTTTTTCGTGAATCTGTGATTCTCGAAATTTGTTGGTGTCTTTTTTTTTCGGGATTTTCGATTAGTACTCAGCCAAAAAAAAAAAAGAATACCAAAAATCCGAAAATCCACCATTATCTCTTTTTAATATTTTGTTCTATTCCTATTTGTGAGTCATATACACTTGCCTCACACAGTTAAAAAAAAAAATTTATTATTGATCTTCAAATTACTTGTCTACGCAGTCCAAGTGAGTCGATCACATTTGTTCACAAGTTTAAACTTGATTGTTTGATAAATTCAAATACAAAGCTTGAGCACCTTGTGTAATGCCCGGAAATTTAATCCTAGTAATCTGTAATTATTAAATTATAATTTGATATGATTATGAAAGGATTAAACGGGACACGGAATAAGATTACATATAAATGGTGCAATTGTTGGACAGAACTAGTGGCGCCCGAACGGTAAGAAATGACCGCCCGAGCGCCAAAGTTCCATAAAAACATGTCTTGGACAGAAGATGTGGCGCCCGAGCGGTAGTTTGTGACCGCTCGAGCGCCAATGTGCAATCCGGAAAGGTGTCGGACAGAGGATGCCGCGCTCGAGCGGTAGTTTATTACCGCCCGAGCGCCGACAAAAATTCAAGAAAACAAGCCACGTTTCTTTAACCGGCCAACTTGATATATATATGCAATATACATTTATTTCCTTCAGAAGAAATCGAGAAAGAAGCTCGAGAAAGTTCACCGAAAATCCTTACGCCTTTTCTGAGAAATCTGTCCGTCCAAATTGTAATCCGACTTCGGTACTGTAATCCTATCGACGTAGGCTACAATTTGACGTAAGTTTTTCTACGTTTTGACATGTCTTGAAATTATAATATTGTCAGAATTGAATGGAATTCATATATGATGTTCTTGATATGTTAGACATCATAGAATCGAAGTCAGATTAAGAAAAGGATTGATTTTGGAATTGTTATGAATTTTTAGGGTATATTGATTTATACCAGACAGATTTAAATTGTGATTGAATTACATATTGTAATGGATATGAGTTATGATTTGTGATTGATGTCTGTTGATTTGGTATTGACGGAGATACTGAGATTGTACCGTTATGCCGTTGATTTAGAATTAAAACCAGATTGATCAGATCGTTATTGATTTGAAAGGTATATTGATATGAGATTATTGGTATTACCATTGTCAGATTGAGTGATTGACAGAGTTTGGATTCCAGACCGAAACTGCAACGAAAGGTATAAGTCAATGTGTATTGGGACATCGACTCAAGTAGGATGTACTTGAGTTTCCCTAAATCACATACTTATTATTTGTTTATCATTGTGTTTAATGATTTGATTTAAATGCTTGTTCAATGGAATTATAGGAGCATGCATTAGACGAGTAATCTTGTGACAGAAGTACCTGATAGTGGCAGGTAACCACAAGTACATTGCACGATGTCACAGGATATGGCGATAGACCATAGTCTATGACGGATGCGTCTGGACACTGGATGTTTGGTTATATCGACTTGGATAGAACTGGAGTCTTTTCTATTACTGTTTGTCGATATAGGAATGCCACATCTGGACACCGGGATCCCTAGGCTAAGATTGAGTCTAGTCTGAATCGTGGAGTCACGAGTATTGTCGATAGATTGATATTGTTAACATTTATGATTTTGATTTGTATTACTGTCACATGTTTCATGCTTTATATTGATTATATGACTGCATGTTCGTTGATTTATACTGGGATTTATTCTCATCGGAGTTATCCGACTGTTGTCTTGTTTGTATGTGTACTTGACAACATGTGGGACAGGTTCAGGGTCCAGGAGATGAGGAGAGATCGTGACAGAGTGGAGACTACGGACTTAGATTGTATATAGGGTTTGAACACTTGATAGTAGTTGTGGAACCTTAGTTTGTATTGATTTATAGACGGTATAGGACTTGTACTTTATTATATACTGAGTTGTATATTAGATTGTTGTCACTACGTTCCGCATTTAAAAAAAAAAATTTGACCCTGTTTTATAATTGATTAATTAGTCCCAATGACGATTATGATTATGATTAGCGTCCGGGTCCCCACAACAGGTGGTATCAAAGTGATAGATCCTTGAGACTGAGATAGGAGCTAGTGAGCGGGGTAGAATGAGATTTCTTTCCTTGCTTTTGATTGCTAGCATGATTTACTGCTTTATAATACATGTTTATCTGTTTATCTGAGTTGATTTGAAAACATGTGTTATTGAATATGAATTGGAGCTAATTCTGGATCAGCAGTAAGATGATCGGAAGAGGATTGAAACCGGCTTTTGTTTGGGATTGCTAACCCTTTTGAGTTTCAGATATGCCTCCGAGAAGAGTACCGGAACAGGGTAGTACATCGAACCCTCCCATGGACGTTACAGCACTCCGATGGAGACACTGTTAAAAAGATTCCAATCATTTTATCCACCCACTCTGAAAGGAACTGAAAATTCAGTGGATTGTGAAAGTTGGCTGGATGATATCGAGATGATGTTTGATTCGTTGGAATACACTGATGAGAAGAGGGTGAAACTGATAGGACACCAATTGCATGACATCGCCAAGAACTGGTGGATCAACACAAAAAGGGCATTGGAACACCGAGGTACGATTATTACCTGGAGTGTATTTAGAACTGAATTCTATCAGAGGTTCTTTCCAGTGTCATACAGGAAGGACAAGGGAGCCGAGTTTGCGAACTTGAGACAGGGTCAACTTAACATCGAGGAATACGTGGCCAAGTTCTCTTCCCTATTGCGCTTTGCTCCACATGTGGTGGATCATGACGAGGCTGTGGCGGATCAGTTCATTAACGGCCTGAATTCGGAAATATTTACGTTGGTAAACACGGGAAGACCGAACAACTTTACCGATGCTTTGAATAAAGCCAAAGGAGCCGAAGCCGGTCTGATGAGACATAGAGGAGCTTCGTTTATGCTTCCAGCACCGGGATCACAGCAACCACCTCCTCGATTTGAAGGTGGCAGCAGTAGTGGTGGAAAGAGGGACTTCTTGAAGACGAGAGAAAAGCAGTTCAAGAAGTCAGGGAGCAGTTCTTCTAGTTTTGGGAGTCCTCGACAGAGCCAGAGCTATACTGGACCTATTTGCAATACTTGTGGAGGGAAGCATCCCACTGAGCAGTGCCGAGGAGTGTTTGGCAGCCGCCGTATTTGCAAGCAACAGGGACACTTTGCTCGAGTGTGTCCCCAGAGAGGTGCCCAGGGATTCCAGGCAGCTGAGTCATCTGGATCAGCGGCTCAGGCAGGTAGATGACCATCTGCTGTTCATTCTTTTCAGCCAGCACCGTCTACCCAGTCACAGCAGAGGCCGGGAGGAAGCCAGACAGTGAGCCAGCCTCCGAGACAGCAGGTCCGAGTGTTTGCTCTGACAGAGGAGCAGGCACAGGATGCACCTGATGATGTTGTGGCAGGTAACTGTTTTATTTCAGGTTATCCTGCGTACGTATTGATTGATACTGGTGCATCGCATACCTTTATTTCTGAGAGGTTTGCACTGAGTCATTATCTGCGGTAGTGTCTGTCTCTTCCCCGTTAGGGACATGTTTGATATCAGTAAAGTCTGTGAAATCTTGTATACTGCAGTATGATGGGCATAAGATTGAGTTGGACTGTATTGTGCTTGGGATATCTGACTTTGATTGTATTATCGGTATCGATACATTGACCAAGTACAGGGCTACAGTCGATTGTTTCCACAAGATAGTGAGATTCAGACCTGAGATGGCTGAGGAGTGGAAATTTTACGGTAAGGGTTCTCGAGCCAGAATTCCTTTGATATCTGCAATGAATATGACACGATTATTGCAGAAAGAAGCGGATGGATTCCTGGTATATTCAGTTGAATTACTGAAATCAAGCCCATCATTGGC
Source organism: Primulina eburnea (assembly GCF_022965805.1). Classification (NCBI taxonomy): domain Eukaryota; kingdom Viridiplantae; phylum Streptophyta; class Magnoliopsida; order Lamiales; family Gesneriaceae; genus Primulina; species Primulina eburnea. The sequence goes on from NC_133110.1 coordinate 24,896,322, forward strand.
GGATTTGCCAGTGGTGTGTGAATTTGCTGATGTCTTTCCAGATGAGATACCTGGATTGCCTCCGATTCGAGAAATAGACTTCAGCATTGAGTTGATGCCAGGAACAGTTCCGATTTCGAGAGCTCCATACCGGATGGCACCGATCGAATTAAAAGAATTGAAAGAACAGTTGGAGGATTTACTGGCCAAGGGGTATATCAGACCGAGTGTTTCTCCTTGGGGTGCTCCAGTACTGTTCGTGAGAAAGAAGGATGGGTCGATGAGACTTTGTATAGATTATCGGCAACTGAACAAGGCAACGGTAAAGAATAAATATCCATTGCCTCGTATTGATGATTTATTTGATCAGTTGCAGGGTTCTTCGGTGTATTCCAAGATCGACTTGAGATCTGGATACCATCAATTGAGAGTCAGGGACTCTGATATCTCTAAGACTGCATTCAGAACTAGGTATGGACACTATGAATTTATTGTCATGCCATTTGGGTTAACGAATGCACCAGCGGTATTTATGGGATTGATGAACCGCGTCTTTCAGAAATATTTGGATGATTTCGTTATCATATTCATTGATGATATATTGATTTATTCAAAGCGTATGATTGAACATGCTAATCATCTGAGGATTGTGTTGCGAACTTTGAGGACGGAGAAACTGTATGCTAAACTGTCGAAATGTGAGTTTTGGTTGAAACAGGTGATATTTCTGGGACATATTATATCAGGAGACGGGATATCTGTTGATCCCAGCAAGGTTGAGGCAGTGATCTCTTGGCCAAGACCGACATCTGTACCAGAGATTCGCAGCTTTATGGGTTTGGCAGGATATTATCGCCGATTTATTAAAGATTTCTCGAGCATTGCCAAACCGATTACGCAGTTGATTCAGAAAAATGCTCCATTTGTTTGGTCTGAGGAATGTGAGACCAGTTTTCCGGAATTGAAAAAGAGATTGACCAGTGCGCCTGTGTTAACGATTCCTTCAGGTACTGGTGATTTTGTGGTTTATTGTGATGCATCTCACCGAGGATTGGGTTGTGTTTTGATGCAGCGAGGGCATGTGATCGCTTATGCCTCAAGACAACTGAAACCCCATGAATCTCGATATCCAATTCATGATCTTGAATTGGCAGTCATAGTCTTTGCGTTAAAGATATGGCGACATTAACTCTACGGTGAAAAATTCGAAATCTATTCTGATCATAAAAGCTTGAAATATCTGTTTTCGCAATCAGAGTTGAATATGAGACAGCGAAGATGGCTGGATTTATTGAAGGACTTTGATTGTGAGATTAAATATTATCCAGGGAAATCCAATGCAGCAGCTGATGCACTAAGTCGAAAGGTATGTTCTTTATCCTTATCGACTATGGGTGCTTCGAATTTGATAGAAGTCTGTTGTTTGTCTGGATTAGCTTTTGAAACAGATCGTCAGCCTCTGAGATTATGTGCGATTCGAGCTGAACCGGCATTGATAGTGAGAATCAAAGAGGCACAGAAAAGTGATCAGAACGTACAAAATTCAATTGCTATGGTCAGAGCTGGACATCGATCGGAATATCAGGTTCAAAATGGTATTTTGTATGTGAATAATCGTCTTGTGGTGCCGAATGTTTCGAATTTGAGACAGCAGATACTGACAGAAGCGCACAACAGTCGATTTAACATTCATCCTGGTGGCAGGAAAATGTATAATGATTTAAAGACACAGTATTGGTGGAAACAAATGAAAGCGGACATTGCTACATTTGTATCAAAGTGTCTCAATTGCCAACAGGTGAAAGCTGAGAGGAAGAAACCAGGAGGATTGTTACAGAGTTTGTCTATTCCCGAATGGAAATGGGATCACGTTTCCATAGATTTTGTGACACAACTACCGAGAACCTCCCGAGGTTATGATGCGATTTGGGTCGTGATTGATCGATTGACCAAATCCGCATGTTTTATTCCATACAAAATGACCTACCGATATGATCAGATGGAAGATATCTATGTCCGGGAAGTGGTGAGACTGCACGGAGTGCCGAAGTCAATTGTTTCAGACCGTGATCCTCGGTTTACTTCGCACTTCTGGCAGAGTCTACAACAAGCTCTCGGTACGAAGTTACATCTGAGTACCGCATATCATCCACAGACTGACGGACAGTCGGAGCGGACGATTCAGATGTTGGAAGATATGCTGAGAGCTGTAGTGCTTGATTTTAGCACTAATTGGCAAGATGCATTGCCACTTTGCGAGTTTTCGTACAACAACAGCTATCAGACGAGTATTGAGATGGCCCCATTTGAGGCGTTGTACGGAAAGAAATGCAGATCCCCTCTTTACTGGGATGATATCTCCGAAGTTCCTGAGACTGGACCTGATATGACTGAAAAATTGAAATTGATTCAGAAGAAAATGAAGGCAGCCCAGGACAGACAAGCCAAATATGCCAACCTTCGACGTAGACCGTTGGTATTTGAGGCAGGAGACAGAGTATTTTTGAAGATTTCTCCTTTCAGAGGTGTTGTTAGATTTGGCAAGAAAGGGAAATTGTCTCCAAGATATGTGGGTCCTTATGAGATTCTCAAGAAGATAGGAGATCGTGCCTATCGACTAGTATTGCCGCCTTCTTTATCTGGAATACATGATGTTTTTCAGGTATCGATGCTGCGGAAATATCTCCCTGATGATTCACATGTTATTCAACCAGACGAGACTGAGCTGGATGAGACATTGAGTTATGTCGAGAAACGGATTCGGATTATCGATCGTAAAGAAAATCAGCTCAGAACAAAGATGATTCCTCTTGTGAAAGTTCAATGGACTCGTCATGGTATCGAAAAAGCTACTTGGGAGAGTGAGTCTGATATGAGACAAGAATTCCCAGCATTATTCCACTGATGTAAATTTTCTTATACAGTTTTGTATATATACTCCTTATTGATACGAATAAAATGCCTGTGATTTCGAGGACGAAATCATATCTTAGGGGGGGAGAAATGTAATGCCCGGAAATTTAATCCTAGTAATCTGTAATTATTAAATTATAATTTGATATGATTATGAAAGGATTAAACGGGACACGGAATAAGATTACATATAAAGGGTGCAAGTGTTGGACAGAACTAGTGGCGCCCGAGCAGTAAGAAATGACCGCCCGAGCGCCAAAGTTCCATAAAAACATGTATTGGACAGAAGATGTGGCGCCCGAGCGGTAGTTTGTGACCGCTCGAGCGCCAATGTGCAAATCCGGAAAGGAGTCGGACAGAAGATGCCGCGCTCGAGCGGTAGTTTATTACCGCCCGAGCGCCGACCAAAATTCAAGAAAACAAGCCACGTTTCTTTAACCGGCCAACTTGATATATATATGCAATATACATTTATTTCCTTCAGAAGAAATCGAGAAAGAAGCTCGAGAAAGTTCACCGAAAATCCTTACGCCTTTTCTGAGAAATCCGTCCGTCCAAATTGTAATCTGACTTCGGTACTGTAATCCTATCGACGTAGGCTACAATTTGACGTAAGTTTTGCTACGTTTTGACATGTCTTGAAATTATGATATTGTCAGAATTGAATGGAATTCATATATGATGTTCTTGATATGTTAGACATCATAGAATCGAAGTCAGATTAAGAAAAAGATTGATTTTGGAATTGTTATGAATTTTTAGGTATATTGATTTATACCAGACATATTTAAATTGTGATTGAATTACATATTGTAATGGATATGAGTTATGATTTGTGATTGATGTCTGTTGATTTGGTATTGACGGGGATACTGAGATTGTACCGTTATGCCGGTTGATTTTGAATTAAATCCAGATTGATCAGATTGTTATTGATTTGAAAGGTATATTGATATGAGATTATTGGTATTACCATTGTCAGATTGAGTGATTGATAGAGTTTGGATTCCAGACCGAAACTGCAACGAAAGGTATAAGTCAATGTGTATTGGGACATCGACTCAAGTAGGATGTACTTGAGTTTCCCTAAATCACTTACTTATTATTTGTTTATCATTGTGTTTAATGATTTGATTTAAATGCTTGTTCTATGGAATTATAGGAGCATGCATTAGACGAGTAATCTTGTGACAGAAGTACCTGATAGTGGCAGGTAACCACGGGTACATTGCACGATGTCACAAGATATGGCGATAGACCATAGTCTATGACGGATGCGTCTGGACACTGGATGTTTGGTTATATCGACTTGGATAGAACTGGAGTCTTTTCTATTACTGTTTGTCGATATAGGAATGCCACATCTGGACACCGGGATCCCTAGGCTAGGATTGAGTCTAGTCTGAATCGTGGAGTCACGAGTATTGTCGACAGATTGATATTGTTTACATTTCTGATTTTGATTTGTATTACTGTCACATGTTTCATGCTTTATATTGATTATATGACTGCATGTTCGTTGATTTATACTGGGATTTATTCTCACCGGAGTTATCCGGCTGTTGTCTTGTTTGTATGTGTACTTGACAACAGGTGGGACAGGTTCAGGGTCCAGGAGATAAGGAGAGATCGTGACAGAGTGGAGACTACGGACTTAGATTGTATATAGGGTTTGAACACTTGATAGTAGTTGTGGAACCTTAGTTTGTATTGATTTATAGACGGTACAGGACTTGTACTTTATTATATACTGAGTTGTATATTAGATTGTTGTCACTACGTTCCGCATTTTAAAAAAAAAAATTTTGACCCTGCTTTATAATTGATTAATTAGTCCCAATGACGATTATGATTATGATTAGCGTCCGGGTCCCCACACCTTGAGAGGAATCTCGAACTTGAGTGACATTACTTGAGTGTGAGTGAATTTTCTTTGGAGTGACTAGTGAGTATTTGTTGTGAGCAAAAAAATAAATAAAATTGTGAGAAAAGACGAGTGAATTTCTTTGGAGTGACCGTGAGCATTTGGGTGAGGATTATTTTGTTTCTACTAACGTTTTCTTGCAGGTACAAGTTTGAAATTAGATGGAGAGGGAGGTAGGAGATAGTTCGAACCCGGGGTTGTCTAAGGTTCAAATGGAGTCGTTACATGAAAGGTTGGATAAACTTGAGGTTGGTGTTAGTGGGAGTAAGTCTAAACCTAAGGATTTGAGTAGAGAGGATGAGGAGTATGATTTAGGAGGAGATGAGGAGAGTCAAAATGAAAATTGGGGTAGGAATGGAAGAGGTAGAGGATACGGTAGGGGAAAAAGAGAAGCCGTACGGGGTAGATATGATGGGGATAGGGAAGATGGTAACATGGGTAGCATTAAGATGAAAATTCCATCATTCCATGGGAAATCAGACCTGGAGGCGTATTTAGAGTGGGAAAAGAGGGTAGAGTTTGTGGTTGAATGTCACCACTACTCCGAACAAAAGAAGGTGAGGTTGGCGGTGGTGGAATTTTTAGACTATGCTGTTATTTGGTGGGATCAATTAGTGACCACTAGAAGGAGGTATAATGAGAGACCTATTGAGTCTTGGGATGAGAAAAGGTTTGTGCACAATCACTATTATAGGGAGATGTTTAAGAGGTTACAAACTTTAAGGCAAGGGGTGAAGAGTGTTGAGGACTACTATAAGGAGATGGAAGTAGTCATGATTAGGGTCAACATTGAGGAGGATAGCGAGGCGACCATGGCACGTTTTCTTTGTGGTTTGAACAGAGAAATTCAAGATCAAGTGGAGCTTAGGCACTACTTGGATCTAGACGAGATGGTGCAAATGGCCATAAAAGTGGAACAACAACTCAAAAGACGTGGAGTTGGCCGCACCAATCAAAATGGGGGTTCATCATCTTCTTGGAGATCAAATACGGTGAAGCGTGAGGAGAATAAGGTGGGGACCAAGCCCAAATTTGAGACCAAACCAGAGGCGCCTAAGCAATGAGTACAAGATAAATCTGAAACTACTTCTAATCGATCTAGAGATGTTAAATGTTTTAGGTGTCAAGGGTTAGGGCATATTTCTAGTGAATGTCCTAATAAAAGGGTGATGATTTTAAATGACAATGGTGAATATGAGTCCCAAAGTGAGAGTGACGATGATGAGATGCCTGCGTTAGAGGATCCTGATGAGGGGTATGAGGCGGTTGTAGGTGAAGCACTAGTGACTAGGCGTATCATGAGTGCCCAAGTCAAGGAGGAGGAGACTAACCAACCGTACTAGGTGTTTTGTGAATCAAAGGGTTTGCAACTTAATCATAGATGGGTGGAGTTGTACTAATGTGGCTAGTGTTGAAATGGTAGAGAAATTGAGTTTACCTACACTAAAACACCCTCGAGCATATAGGCTTCAATGGTTGAATGATTGTGCGGAAGTGAAGGTAACAAAACAAGTGCTATTGCCTTTTTCTATTGGGAAGTATGTGGATGAGGTTTTGTGTGATGTGGTACCCATGCATGCATGTCATATCTTGTTGGGTAGGCCTTGGCAATATGATAGGAGGGTGGCACATGATGGATACAAGAATAAGTACTCTTTTGTATTGAAGAAAGAAACCATTGTATTACTTCCTTTGTCCCCAAAGCAAGTGTTGCAGGACTAATTGAAAAAAAAGAAGAGAGATGAGGCCGAAAAAAAGAGTGAATTAAAAAGTGAGACGGCCTTGGAAAATAAAAATGAAATGGCTGAAAAAAAGAGTGATCAAAAGAGTGAGATAGCCCTACAAAAGAAAAATGAGAGGAAAGAAATTGAGAGAAAAGAAAATGAGAGGAAAAAGGCCAAAAAGAAATCCTATATGGCCCAAAAATGTGAGTTGAAGCAATTGATGCACACACATGAACCACTTGTGTTGATTCTTTACAAGGAGATCCTCCTTAACACAAGTGATATAGCCGGGGCCCTTCCGAGCATTGTTGTTTCACTCTTGCAGGAATTTGAAGATGTATTCCCGGAGGAACTACCTCAAGGACTACCACCATTGAGGGGGATTGAGCACCAAATTGATTTGGTACTCGGAAGTGCATTGCCAAATCGTCCAGCTTATAGGAGCAATCCGGAGGAGACCAAGGAGCTTCAACGGCAGGTAAGTGAGTTGTTAGATAGGGGTTTTTTTGCGTGAGTCCATGTCACCTAGTGCGGTACCTTTTTTATTAGTTCCTAAGAAAGATGGCTCATGGCGTATGTGTGTAGATTGTAGGGCAATCAATAACATAACCATTAAGTATAGGCACCCCATACCTAGACTAGATGATATGTTAGATGAGTTGCATGGTGCTTGTATCTTTAGCAAAATTGATTTGAAGAGTGGTTATCACCAAATTAGGATGAGAGAAGGTGATGAGTGGAACACTGCTTTTAAAACCAAATACGGGTTATATGAGTGGATGGTCATGCCTTTTGGCTTAACTAACGCTCCTAGCACCTTTATGAGGTTGATGAACCATGTCTTGCGTGTATACATAGGGAAGTTTGTTGTTGTTTACTTTGGTGATATTCTAGTGTATAGCAAGAACTTGGATGAGCATGTTAATCACTTGAGATTTGTACTAATCACATTAAGGGCTGAAAATTTGTATGCTAACATAAAGAAGTGTGATTTTTGTACAAACAAACTTGTCTTTCTTGGTTTTGTGGTAAGCTCACAGGGGATACAAGTTGATGAAGACAAGGTAAGTGCTATTCGAGATTGGCCAATGCCTACTACTGTTGGTCAAGTCTGAAGTTTTCATGGTCTTGCAAGCTTCTATAGGAGGTTTTTAAAAGATTTTAGCACATTGGCAGCACCAATGACGGCAATGATCAAGAAGAACGTTCCATTTCATTGGGGCGAGGAGCAAGAGAAGTCCTTTAATATTATTAAGCAAAAATTAATTAATGCTCCTTTACTTGTTTTTCCTGATTTTGCTAATACTTTTGAAATTGAATGTGATGCTTCAGGTGTAGGTATTGGTGGAGTGTTGATGCAAGGAGGGCGGCCGGTGACATACTTTTTTGAGAAGCTCAATGGAGCAGCGCTGAAATATCCCACGTATGATAAGGAGTTATACGCACTTGTGAGGACCCTAGAGACGAGGCAACACTACTTGAGGCCTAAGGAGTTTGTGATTCATACCGATCATGAATCCCTAAAGCACTTTAAGGGGAAACAAAAGCTGAACAAGAGGCATGCCAAGTGGGTGGCATTCATAGAGACATTCCCTTACATCATCAAGTACAAGCAAGGTAAGGAAAATGTAGTGACCGACGTACTATCACGAAGGTACGTACTAATATCTACCTTGGAGTCAAAAGTTTTGGGGTTTGTGCATGTGAAGGAATTTTATGTGCTAGATGAGGACTTTAAGAGTTTGTTTGAAACTTGTATGCATGGTCCACATGACAAATTTTATTTGCATCATGGTTTCTTGTTTAGAGAAGATAGGTTGTGCATCCCTAAATCATCCATTCGTGAACTACTTGTTAGGGAGGCACATGGGGGTGGCTTAATGGGACACTTTGGCGTGGCTAAAACTTTAAGTGCGTTGCATGAACATTTCTATTGGCCACACATGAAACGTGACGTTGAGCGTGTTTGTGATAAGTGCATTACTTGTAGGCAAGCTAAATCTAAAACACAACCACATGGCTTGTATACACCACTTCCCGCCCCTAGTGAACCTTGAGTTGATATTTCTATGGACTTTGTTATGGGGTTGCCTAGGACAAAGAAGGGGAGGAATTCTATATTTGTTGTTGTGGATAGGTTTTCTAATATGGCACATTTTATTGCTTGTCACAAAACTGATGATGCATCTCACATTGCGGATCTATTCTTTAGAGAAGTCGTTAGGTTACATGGCATGCCTAGGACTATTGCTTCTGATCGCGATGTTAAATTCTTGAGTTACTTTTGGAAGACGTTTTGGGCTAAACTTGGCACAAAATTGTTGTTTTCTACTACATGTCATCCTCAAACGGATGGACAAACTGATGTTGTCAATAGAGCTTTAGGAACACTTTTGCGTGCTATTCTTAAAAAGAACTTAAAGAATTGGGAAGATTGTTTACCATTTGTTGAGTTTGCATATAATCGTTGCATGCATTCAACTACACATTATTCGCCATTTGAGATTGTTTTTGGTTTTATTCCTTTGACTCCGTTGGATTTGATGTCTTACCTGTGAGTGAAAGGTTAAACATGGATGACAAAAAGAAATCTGAACTTGTTAGGAGTTTGCAAGAGAAGGTCAAGGCCAATATTGAAAAGAAGAATGAGCAAAATGCCAAGCAAGCCAACAAGGGAAGGAAGAAGGTGATCTTTGAGAAGGGAGATTGGGTGTGGTTACACTTGAGGAAGGAAAGGTTCCCCGAGAAGAGATGTTCAAAGCTATTACCTAGGGGCGATGGACCATTTCAAGTCCTTGAAAGGATCAATGACAATGCCTACAAACTCGATCTACCAGGTGAGTATAACGTGAGTTCTACTTTTAATGTTAGTGACTTGTCGTTGTTTGATGTAGGTGACGAGCTGGATTTGAGGACAAATCCTTTTCAAGAAGGGGAGGATGATGCGAACACGGATGGTCAGGCGCAAAGGAAAGCATGGGACCCTTTGGAGTTGCCGGAGGGACCAATCACGAGGGGACGATTGAAGAAGTTCAAGGAAGCATTGCACGGACTTATGATCAATGAAGAAGGTCTTACAAGCGAGGTGCAAAGTACTGGAGGGTTTTTGATGCATGGAAGTGAGTTTGGAAGTCACAAGAACATTATTCAAGTGATAGATGAAGTTGAGTCCAGCAACATCGGCGCCCGAGCGGTCAAGTATTACCGCCCGAGCGCCATACTTACTGTCTGAGGCGAAGAATTTCAGAAAGCCTCGCGCCCGAGCGGTCATAATCTACCGCCCGAGCGCGAGTAGTACAAAAGCCTTGGCGCTCGAGCGGTCAAATTCTACCGCCCGAGCGCGAGTCAGTTTCGGGAAATTCCTAAGTTTCCTAGTTAGAGTTTTGATTATTTTGGTAACTAGATTTGATATCTTTTTCAAATATGTAGAGATATTGGCACGAAATTTTGAACAACTTTTCAGGTTATTATTGATATTTTATCATTGTTCTTGAGTTTTCTCTCAACAATTAAAGCTTTTGCTTTGTCAAACAAAAATCAAACTTATCAAAGTTTTTAACTTTGTGGCGTTTGTCGATCGTGCTTGTGCGGATTGTCGTCGACTTGTTCTTCGAAGGTTCGTTATAATCTCGGTTGTTTATCTCGTGATTATCTGTTGCTAGACTTTTTATAGATTAGAGGTGAAAATCACAACACACACACTTGATTCAAAAGATCGGGACAACAACGATTCTTTGTTCGTTAATGAATTGAGGGCGCGATTTGATTTTAATCGTGTTTGCTATTCGTTCGTGCAAAGATTCACATGGATGTTCAAGGATGCATTGCATGGACGCATGAGCGATCGAGGAGAGCTTGCAAGAAAGATTTCATGTCTTGAAGAGTTCGTGATACATGGGAATGAGCTTGGAGGCCATAAGATCATTGTGGAAGTGTTAAATGAGCATGAAGGCAGAACTCTTCGCGCCCGAGCGGTCAAACATTACCGCCCGAGCGCCAACCCTACTGTGCGAGAAGTGAACTCCAGAACCATCTGCGCCCGAGCGGTAAAATATTACCGCCCGAGCGCGAACAGTCTAGAAGACACCGCGCCCGAGCGCGCCGCCTGCGAAGAAAATTCCTACTTACCTAATTTAGTGTTTTAGTTAGTTTGGTAACTAGATTTATCATATCTTTTTGATTTGTAGTCAATATATAGAGGAATTTTATTGATTGTAAACTTTTTAACTTTTGTTCATTATTGAGTTTATGAAAATTCCTTTTAGAATTCTCTAAACACAAGCTTAAGTTTCGTTATAACTTTTGTGTTGTATCAAATCAAACTTATCAAAAGATTTATCTTTTGTGGCGTTTGTCAATCGAACTTCACGAGGGTTGCCAAGGACGGGTTCTTTGGAGGTTCTCTTGAACGAGATTGTTTCTATCGTTGATTAATTGTTGCTAGACCGCGTGATCTAGAGGCGATTATCACACCAATCCATTACTTGTCTCAAAGATCGGGAAAAATAGAAGATCTCGTGGGCGGGATCGCATCAGGTGGTATCAGAGCTCAAGGTTTTTGATTCAAGTAAGCGTATCCGTTCAATTCTTCGTAGGATTTTCAATACCGATTTTCGTGTAGCGATTTCTACGTTGTTGTTGAATCTACCAAAAAAAAAATGTCAGGTCGGATTTACTGTTCATCAGAAGTACTGTTCAATCGGAAATTACTGTTCATCGGAAGTACTGTCAATATCCGAAATTACTGTTCATCCGCCAAATTTATTATGCACGACACTGTTCATCGCCGGAATTACTATTCATAGCGGCGTAATAACTGTTCTTCGCGGCGGAAATACTGTTCTAATCGTAGTTACTGTTCATTGCGATTACTATTCATCGCCGGAGTTCGCGATTACTGTTCATAGCTATTACTGTTCATCAACGGAATTACTGTTCATCGCCGGAAGTACTGTTCACCTGAAAAAAAAAATTAAAAAAAAAATTCATTTGACTCGGGTGTTTGTTGGAGTTTTAGCGCTTATATTTCAGCGTTGAGTTGTCCTTGTCGTTAGTCGCATTCTAGTCAATTTTCAAAGTTTCTTGTTCTTGTGTGGTCTAAGTGAGTCGAATTTCAAGCGTCACATGATTGATCTCATAAGTTTGATACGTGGAAGCCACGAGACTTAAGCGCCCCCTTGAGGATTCTCACTTGAGTGAAAATATTTGAGTGGAGTGGATTTTCGTTGGAGTGATTTGTGAAGTTTTGTGGTGAGGGAAAAAGACGAGTGCGAGTGAATTTTTATTGGAGTGACCAGTGAGAATTTTTGGTGAGGAAACTTTACCTTTTATTGTTTTATACTAACATTTTCTTGCAGGTATAATGATTGACGATCTTCAATTTCAAACAATGTCAACGGGGTTTGATAGATATGGGAGAAGGAGCTTAATCCTTTACATGAAAGGTTGGATAGGCTTTAGGGTAGTACTAATGAGAAGAGACGAAGTAGTAGATTTGGTGGGGGTAGAGCATTGCATTTGAATCGTGATGATAGGAGGTGCAAATCAAGTGGTAGGCAGGGAATTGACTCGTCGAAGGAGTTATTGACATCAGCACGAAGGTCGAGTGGAGAGAAGAAGGTCATAACGAGACCGAAGTTGGTCTTGAAGCATGAATATGAAGGAACATTTAAGAACTCAAATTCTCGTACTTGTGATATTATATGTTGTTGGTGTTTAGAAGTTGGGCATGATATCACCCAATGTCCACATGAGTTGGTGACTATAGTAAAATCGCCAGTTGAGTTTAAATCTCAAATGGGGGTTGATGTTGCAGTTGAGCTTAATTCTCAAATGGAGATTGATGTTGTGAGAGAGCTTGAATCTCAAGTGGAGGTTGTGGTTGATAAAGTTGTTGATGATAGTAGTCCATTAGTTGATGAGTCGGAGAATGTTAAGCAATGTATAGTGGAAGCTGAATCATTAAGTGGAGGAGCAATTATTGTACATCCATTTCTTGAGGGACAAAATGTTTCATTTGCTCAATTAAATCCAAATGTGCTTGAGGATCAATTGAAATCTATGCATGAATTGAGTGGAAAAAAATGTGAAATGGTCGAAAGAAAGAGGGAACAAAAGAGTGAGATGGCCATGAAAAGAAAAAAATATGAAAAAGAAAAAGAGGCCAAAGAAAAGGAAAAGAAAAATGAATTAAAGGCCCAAAAGAGTAAAAAGAGTGAGGATGAGAGTTATTTACTTTTGTAAAAACCCTTTAAAGTACCTTTGTACAAAGAGGTTTATTATTACTGTGATGATATAGCCGGTTCAATCCCGAGCATTTTTACTTTGTCTTTGCAGGATTATGAAGATGTCATGATGAGGAGAAGAGCAAGTGTTGATGATTTTGGAAAGACATGGGATGATCCATATGACTTCGAGAGCAATCAAGGTGAGGTAAGTTTAGTTGCCAACGCAACAACCATGAGGTATGACTTCCATCTTTGTCTTACTTCTTTGATTTATCGTTTTCAAGAACTTGGAAAGCATGTTGAAAATGTGGTGGTTAAGTGGTCGGGTGTAAATTTACCCTTTATGAATTTGAGACCATGGATGAATTGCATGTACCTACTAGGAATTTTGATGTCTCACTATTTACTAGGTTGATAGGGTTTGCTTGCTACAATGGTTTATATTTCTTTGTTCATGATGAATATGTTCGAGTAGGTGCACGTCGAGCCAAGTGTTGGCCGAGTGTTCACAATGAAACTCTATGTATAAACGATCTTTATTTTAATAATATTTGAATTTATTGTTTTGGCACTTCTTTATCTATGTACACATGCTAGTTGCATAGATAAAGACCTTGAATATACAAATAGTAGAAAGAATATGAGATGCTCATATGATGAGTATCATGAAACTCATATTTGGAATACTGTATATTCTAAACAGTTCCTAGTCGATTCAGCCGCCGCTAAGAAGGATATAGTCCGCTAGAGTTCGAGACTAGTATCTGCGATGTGAGTACCATGTTTCATTGGTAGGGGACATTGTGATGTCCGAGCATGCAGATAGGTGCTCCTGGTAGAGTGCACTGAACAACCCTCCATAAAAGGCTATCCAAGTGGTTCTCACTTATCGAGTGGAAACGTCCTAGTTTATGGTTGTACATCATTCGTCCTTATGACCCGGGACAACATTGAGACTCTATGTGCTAGAATTACACTTTGACTTGTTTACCGACTCTCATGGGGTCATCAGATGGCAAGGTTGGGTGTTCTGTCGAAACATATAGGAGTCGATGCATTGTAGTCGGGGATTCACCGCTTACCTACGGGTTAGGATATCCTATGTGTTCTCATGTGTATGTAGGTTGAAATATCTGATCAGAGTATGGTGGTAATTATGAAAGGGGTTTCATAGATTACACCATCGATGCAACTACGACATGACACATAGTATCGATTCATTGACAACTCTCGATATACCAATGGTTGTCGAATCGGTCGGGATATATGAGTTGAAGGGACCGTACTGTACGCTAACCATAATTGAATGGTTCTTGCAGGCACTATCATTTGATACCTAGGGGATCATGTAAGCGATGCTGCTAGGCGTTTAACATGATTGGTTGGGTACTATCAGACTTGAGTTCTGACGTTCTTATTATCAAGGAGTTGATAAATAAGAATGGAGCAATTGGGGTATGCTCATATAAGGACATGTTTAGTCCGAATCACATGGAGATGTGAACCCACAGCTAGTTGTGTCTCCAAGGCTTGGCATGCAAAATTTGGTATATACTTTTTCACAAACCAAGACAACTCATTCACTCTTCCCTCCCACAAGCAATGGCCGAAATTTTTGTTCTCTCCTCCTCCAAGTTTTTCTCTCTTTTCTTCTTATAGTGTTGAGGAAGAAACAAGCTTCTCCTTGAAAAATCCTCTTGATTTTCTAGTGCAAATTAAGAGGGGATTTACCAAGCAAGTGGTGGGCCTAATTTTGAAGGAAGGAGGAAGCTTGTAGATCTTCTTGCCATTCAAGAGCTTTGATGTTTAACAACAAAGTTGGATCCACAATCAATCTTTTAAAGATTGATAGGTATATCTCTCAAACACCCTATGAATGTCATTTTTGTGTTTTATTGTATTTGCTACACAAAATAATGAGGTGGCCGAAAATTACATGCGAAAATTCGATTTTTAAACTTGCGTTTCGCTTCCGGTCACCGTAACCGATCCCCTTTCAAGTGGTATCCGAGCTATGGTTACGATTTTGTGTAGCAATTACAAGATATTATGTTGAGATCGATTTCTAACCGCATGATTGTATTTTTGCAACCAAAAACCAAGGCTTATTGTGGGGAATTTCGGGCAGCATGTTGCTGCCCGTTTCGGGCAGCTCGGGCTGCCCGAGGGGCTGCCCATTTCGGGCAGCTAGGGCAGCCCGAGGGGCTGCCCGAACAGCCCCTTCAAATATAAAAAAAATAAAAAAATTTTGTTGCCGGAATCTGGCAACGGAGCTCCGGCGACAGCGATGACGACTAATGTTTCCAAAAGCGTTTTGGATTATCAGAGTGTCATGGGTCTTGAGTTGTTGGGCCATTGGATGGCTAACATATTTGTGAATTTTAAATGGGCCAAAATGTTTTTGGTGAAAAATAAGTTTTTGAGCCCTTAAGTTTAAAATTACAAAAGTTGCAAATTTTTCTCATAAAATAAATAATTGAAGTTGGACTTTAATTATTTATGGTAAATTGTGATTTATAAGAAATTCGGTTATAAATAAATTAATTGGAAAGTAGACAAAGGTGTTTGTATACTTTGTTAATTTAGTTTATAATCGTGGCGGTTAGTGATTGGATCAAGATATATAATATTAGATCAATTAATTATTGTGATAATTAATTGATGGTGTATGATATGTGATATCATGCATGAAGGATGATCAAAAGCCCAAGCCCAATTTGCTAGGTGTATGCTAGGATATTTTGTGTTGAATGATTGTAATAATTATCAATTTATAAAGTGGGCTTGGTTTATGGCCCGTTTCCACCCCATGAGATGTATCCCTTATTGCCATGAATATTTATTTGTAAATATTAGTATAGTGGATGATCAAGATTGGAAGATGGTGGCCATGAAGATTATGAAGATCGAAGACATGTAAATATTGGATGCTAATGTAATAGTTGCATTTGCATCCCATGCATTTCCCTAGGATTGGACCTAGGCCCATGTTTAGCTCACACGGACCATTAGTATTGGGGCGATTGATCATCCTTGTTCTGTTTACTGTTTATAATATATGCATGATATGTTATAAATAATGAGTATGTGCGTTATCATTATGATAATAAAAAAGTTGCATGAATCCGACAAACATACGATCAAACATGGCGAGCTTTTAAATAAAATTAATGATGAGACCTTTCAAAATTAAAAACCCTCATTTTGAATAAGATTCAAAAATAATATCAAGCCCGAAAATGGGAATTATAAATTTGTTTATAATTTCCATGTCTTCCATCGACAATTGGTGCATGATGAACGCTACCCGTATTCGGGGCTCGGCTCATATTATTGGGGTGGCCCTGGGTGCCGGAAAGCTGTGACATCCATTGACATGGTGATGTGAACTACGTGGAACACCCATGATTTCGGCTCATATTATTGAGGGAACTCATGGCGACCGTCCATTAAGGTTCAACATCGATGGGTAAGGCTTGACACGTGAAGATGAACGACGTCATATTATTGGGTCCTAATCAAACGTGAGACAAAAGTTTACGTAAAGGGTTACATTGAGATGCAATTGGAAACTACCTTTTAGGAATTGTGATTGGCTGATATTATTCGAGATCATAATTCGCTAATTGGACCTTACGTACCTACTGAGGAAAGAAGTTTCCCGTTTTCACTAGAGGGTAGTGGAAATGTAAAAACAGTGGGAGCGAAAATTTATAAAGTAAAATCCATACTTTATATCTTATTAAATATTTTAAAATAGTCATTAACATTTATCTGTTTTACTTTCCAGTACAAAATTTTACAATGTCTTCAATTCGCAATCCGTTTTCTACCATACTCGAAAAACATGTGTTAACCGGACCTAACTACCTCCCTTGGCTAACTTAATATGAGCTGAGCCCCGAGTACGGGCAGCATTCATCATGCACCCATTGTTGATGTGAACTTCGTGGAACTCCCATGATTTCGGCTCATATTATTGAGGGAACTCATGGCGACCGTTCATTAAGGTTCAACATCGATGGGTAAGGCTTGACACGTGAAGATGAACGACGTCATATTATTGGTTCCTAATCAAATGTGAGACAAAAGTTAACGTAAAGGGTTGCATTGAGATACAATTGGAAACTACCTTTTAAGAATTGTGATTGGCTGATATTATTCGGGATCATAATTCGCTAATTGGACCTTACGTACCTACTGAGGAAAGGAGTTTCCCGTTTTCACTAGAGGGTAGTGGAAATGTAAAAACCGTGGGAGCGAAAATTTATAAAGTAAAAGTCCATACTTTATATCTTACTAAATATTTTAAAATAGTCATTAACATTTATCTGTTTTACTTTTCAGTACAAAATTTGACAATGTCTTCAATTCGCAATCCGCTTTCTGCCATACTTGAAAAACAAGTGTTAACCGGACCTAACTATCTTACTTGGCTAACTAAATATGAGCCGAGCCCTGAGTACGGTTAGCATTCATCATGCACCCATTGTCGATGTGAACTACGTGGAACTCCCATGATTTCGGCTCATATTATTGAGGGAACTCATGGCGACCGTTCATTAAGGTTCAACATCGATGGGTAAGGCTTGACACGTGATGATGAACGACGTCATATTATTGGGTCCTTATCAAACGTGAGACAAAAGTTTACGTAGAGGGTTGCATTGAGATGCAATTGGAAACTACCTTTTAGGAATTGTGATTGGCTGATATTATTCGGGATCATAATTCGCTAATTGGACCTTACGTACCTACTGAGGAAAGGAGTTTCCCGTTTTCACTAGAGGGTAGTGGAAATGTAAAAACAGTGGGAGCGAAAATTTATAAAGTAAAAGTCCATACTTTATATCTTACTAAATATTTTAAAATAGTCATTAACATTTATCTGTTTTACTTTTCAGTACAAAATTTGACAATATCTTCAATTCGCAATCCGCTTTCTGCCATACTCGAAAAACATGTTTTAACCGGACCTAACTATCTCACTTGGCTAACTAAATATGATCCGAGCGCCTAGTACGGGTAGCATTCATCATGCACCCATTGTCGATGTGAACTACGTGGAACTCCCATGATTTCGGCTCATATTATTGAGGGAACTCATGGCGACCGTTCATTAAGGTTCAACATTGATGGGTAAGGCTTGACACGTGAAGATGAACGACGTCATATTATTGGGTCCTAATCAAACGTGAGACAAATGTTTTCGTAGAGGTTTGCATTGAGATGCAATTGGAAACTACCTTTTAGGAATTGTGATTGGCTGATATTATTCGGGATCATAATTCGCTAATTGGACCTTACGTACCTACTGAGGAAAGGAGTTTCCCGTTTTCACTAGAGGGTAGTGGAAATGTAAAAACAGTGGGAGCGAAAATTTATAAAGTAAAAGTCCATACTTTATATCTTACTAAATATTTTAAAATAGTCATTAACATTTATCTGTTTTACTTTTCAGTACAAAATTTGACAATATCTTCAATTCGCAATCCGCTTTCTGCCATACTCGAAAAACATGTGTTAACCGGACCTAACTATCTCACTTGGCTAACTAAATATGATCCGAGCGCCTAGTACGGGTAGCATTCATCATGCACCCATTGTCGATGTGAACTACGTGGAACTCCCATGATTTCGGCTCATATTATTGAGGGAACCCATGGCGACCGTCCATTAAGGTTCAACATTGATGGGTAAGGCTTGACACGTGAAGATGAACGACGTCATATTATTGGGTCCTAATCAAATGTGAGACAAAATTTTACGTAAAGGGTTGAATTGAGATGCAATTGGAAACTACTTTTTAGGAATTGTGATTGGCTGATATTATTCGGGATCATAATTCGCTAATTGGACCTTACGTACCTACTGAGAAAAGGAGTTTCCCGTTTTCACTAGAGGGTAGTGAATGATGTCAAAACAGTAGGAGTAAACATTTATAAAGTTAAAGTCCATGCTTTATATCTTACTAACTATTTTAAAATAGTCATTAACATTTATCTGTTTACTTTTCAGTACTATTTGAAAATGTCTTCAATTCGCAATCTGATTTCTGCCATACTTGAAAAACACGTATTAACCGGACCTAATTACCTCACTTGGCTAAGAAATCTGAAAATAGTCTTGAACTCGGAAAAGATTGCATATACACTAAATGAGTCGCCTCCTGATAAGGCTCCGACCGACTGCACTCCTGGGGAATTGCAGACCTACAAGGATTGGTGTGACCATGACTTGAAGGCCAAGTGTTATATGCAGGCTTCTATGAATGATGAGCTGCAGAGGCGTTTTGAGGGTGCAAAGAGTGCTGTTGACATTCATTTGCACATCAAGAAGCTCTTTGGTGAGCAGACTCGGCCTCTTAGGCATGCTACTGCCAAGGAGCTAATCACTTTACGCATGCGAGATGGGGCCTCGGTCCATGAGCATGGCCTAAAGTTGATTGGGCTCGTGGACAAGCTGGTTGGCATGGATTTGATGTTGCCTTCGGAGTTTACCACCGACGTGTTGCTGTTATCGATGCCTAGCTCATTTGATCCTTTTGTGGTGAACTTCAACATGAACAAGATGGAGCCGACCCTTGAGGAGTTGGTGAACATGCTTGTGACATTTGAGTCCACTATCAAGAAAGAGAAGTCGGTTCTTTATGTGGGTTCTTCATCTGGTATGAAGACCGATCCACGTGGGAAGAGAAAAAAGCGTTCTTTCCAACGTCCCAAGAAGAACGTGCCCTTGAAGAGGCAGACTCCGGGTCCCGTTGTGGCAGCCACACCAGTGAAGGCTAACAAGACTGTTGACTTCTGTCATCAGTGCAAGAAGCCTAGACATTGGAGGCGTAACTGCAGGGAATATCTTGCCCAGAAGAGTTCTGGAAACGGTATGTTCTACATTGGAGTGAACATTTCAATTAACTCTACTTCTTGGGTATTGGATACCGGCTGTGGCTCACATCTCTGTAATGATTTGTAGGTGATGGGAAGAAATACGAGGCTCAGGGAAGCTGAGACCTTCTTGAGGATGGGCAATGGAGCAAGGGTTGCTGCCAAGGCTGTTGGAGATGTTTACTTGCATTTGAACAATGATTTTAAGTTTGTTTTAAGAGATGTTTTGTTTGTACCAGACTTGGTGAAAAACATTATTTCCATTTCTATGCTTGATAAAGATGGATTTTCTGGTTTATTTAGCAAAGTTGTTAGCAACATTTACAAGAACGAATGTTTAATTGGTACCGGTGAACTATAAAACGATCTCTACACCTTAAAATTAAAAGATATTCCACTTAACAATGTCCAAGCTATAACAACAACAAACAAGCGCAAACAAGATACTCTAAATTTGGCACAATTATGGCATGCTCGATTAGAACACATTTCCCTAAGAAGGATGAACAAGCTAGTGGGAGTGGGCATGTTTGATATGTCTGATATTAATGCTCTCACGACTTGTGAATCCTGTCTAAAAGGAAAGATGACCAAAATTCCCTTTATGGGCCATGTGGAGCGAGCCAAAGGGTTATTGGATTTGATCCATACCGATGTGTGCAGTCCGCTTAGCATCACCACTAAGCATGGATATGCCTACTTCATCACCTTTACCGATGACTTTTCGAGGTATGGGTATGTGTATTTGATGAAATACAAGTCTGAAGCCTTTGAAAGGTTCAAAGAATTCAGAAGTGAAGTAGAAAAGCAATTGGGACGAAGCATCAAGACACTTCGATCGGATCGAGGTGGTGAAAACTTTTGTGCCGAGTTCCAAGAGTATCTTAGGGAGAATGGGATTCTCTCGCAGTGGACTCCGCCCGCTGCACAGCAGTTGAATGGTGTTTCGTAGCGTCGTAACCGGACTTTGATGGACATGGTTCGGTCTATGATGGGGTTCACGGAATTGCCGCCATCCTTTTGGGGATATGCGCTTGATACAGCGGCACTGTTGTTGAACAATGTCCATTCAAAGGGAGTTGACAAGACTCCATATGAGATATGGATGGGTAAGCCACCCAAATATTCTTATCTTAGAATATAGGGGTGCCCTGCTTATGTGAAGCAGGTAGTGGGAGATAAATTGGATAGTCGATCCATTTTATGTTACTTTGTGGGATATCCAAAGAATTATGTTGGATATTACTTCTATCATCCCCAAGAAACAAAGGTGTTTGTTTCTAGGAATGCAACCTTTTTGGAAAAGGAATTTCTAATGGATAGAAAAGGGGAGATGATAGAACTCGAAGAGGTTCGAGAGACACCCACAGTTATGGAACCCACACCCGAAGAGCCAAGAGAGGAGATACAAGCTCCTAGAAGAGGGCCATAATGAGCCTAACCTTGGATGTGACCCAAGGTCCTTCAAGGAAGCGTTATCTGATGCCTATTCATCCAAATGGCTTGAAGCTCTGGAATCTGAGATGAATTCCATGCATTCGAACCAAGTGTGGAATCTTGTGGATCAACTTGAGGGAATTGTTCCCATAGTGTGTAAATGGATTTACAAGAGGAAACTTGGGGCGGATGGGAAGGTATTGACCTTCAAGGCGCGATTGGTGGCAAAAGGATATACTCAAAGACAAGGAGTTGACTTTGAGGAAACCTTTTCTCCAGTTGCAATGTTCAAGTCCATAAGAATTTTTCTAGCCATAGCTGCATGGTATGACTATGAGATATGGCAGATGGATGTCAAGACAGCCTTTCTTAATGGGGATATTAAGGAAGAGATTTACATGTCTCAACCCGAATGGTTTACATCTATCGGAAGTGAGCATATGGTATGCAAACTTCAAAGATCTATTTATGGTCTAAAGCAGGCATCTAGGAGTTGGAACCATAGATTCGATAGTACAATCAAAGATTTTGATTTTACTAAGAATCCTGAGGAACCCTGTGTGTATAAGAAGGTCAATGGGAGTGCTGTGACATTCCTGGTGCTATATGTTGATTACATTCTACTCATTGGGATTGACGTAGGAATGTTGCAATCAACTAAGATATGGTTAGCAAGTAAGTTCTCGATGCAAGACTTGGGTGAAGCATCTTTTGTATTGGGAATACAGATCTATAGAGATAGATCAAAGAGATTGCTCGTCTCACCCAGTCCACATACATTGATACCATACTGAAGCGGTTCTCGATGGATGAGTCCAAGAGAGGACATCTACCAATGTGTCATGGCGTGTCCCTATCCAAGTCTATGTCTCCCAAGACTGATGTAGAGATAGCGGCGATGACACGCATTCCGTATGCATCTGCAATTGGTAGCATCATGTATGGGATGATATCTACACGTCCTGACGTGGCTTTCGCACTAAGTGTCGTGAGTAGATATCAATCCAACCCTGGTCTTCCACATTGGAAAGCTGTGAAAGACATCCTCAAGTATTTGAGGAGAACCGATAAATTGTTCTTGGTCTATGGGGGTGGAGAACTAAAATTGGAAGGCTATACCGACTCTATCTTCCAAAGCGATATTGATGACTCAAAGTCAACCTCTAGATTCATATTCATGCTCAATGGTGCTGCTGTCTCTTGGAAGAGTTCCAAGCAAGACAGTACAGCGGATTCCACCACTGAGGCAGAATACATTGCTGCATCAGCTGCAGTAAAGGAGGCTGTTTGGATAAGGAATTTCGTCCAAGAGTTGGGCGTCATTCCTAATGGTGTTGCTCCTATCCCGGTCTTTTGTGACAACACGGGAGCCATTGCTCAAGCAAAGGAGCTCAGGTCTCATCAGAAGTCCAAACACGTATTGAGAAAGTACCACATCCTCAGAGAGATCGTGGAAAGAGGAGATGTCATGATTGACAAAGTCGACTCCGCAGATAATGTTGCTGATCCGCTAAATAAGCCTTTACCTAGACCATTGTTTGAGAAGCATCGCGAATCGATGGGTTTAAAGCATATGGGTAGTTGGCTCTAGTGCAAGTGGGAGATTGTTAGAGTAGGTTCCCATCGAGCCAAGTGTTGGCCGAGTGTTCACAATGAAACTCTATGTATAAACGATCTTTATTTTAATAATATTTGAAATTATTATTTTGGCACTTCTTTATCTGTATACCCGTGCTAGTTGCATAGATAAAGTCCTTGAATATACAAATAGTAGAAAGAATATGAGATGCTCATATAACGAGGATCATGAAACTCATATTTGGAATACTGTATATTCTAAACAGTTCCTAGTCGTTTCAGCCGCCGCTAAGAAGGATATAGGCCGCTCGAGTTAGAGACTAGTATCTGCGATGTGAGTACCATGTTTCATTAGTAGGTGACATTGTGATGTCCGAACATGCAGATAGGTGCTCCTGGTAGAATGCACTGAACTGAAAGGGGATCGGTTACGGTGACCGGAAGCGCAACGGAAGTTTAAAATTTATAATTTTCATCAAGAAATTTCGGCCACCTAGTGAAAGTGTGTAGCAAATACAATAAAACATAAAATGACATTCATAGTGTGTTAAGAAATGTACCTATCAATCACAAGGCTTGATGTATGGCTCCAACTAAGGTATAAACACCTTAGCTCTTGAATGGTAGAAACTATCTACAAGCTCTCCTTGTTCTTGAATCTTTCCTTCAAATTAGGCCCACCACCAACTAGCTAGAACTACTCTAATTTTGCACTAGAAAAATTACAGCATTTTTCTTTGAGAAGTGTAGTTTTTATTCAACAATTGAAGAACAAAAAAAATTGGAGAGGATGAATAGTATTTTCGGCCACTATTCATGCTAGGAGAGAAGGAGAGACATTTTTTTGGTTGTTGGAAAAGTTAAAGTAAAAAAGTTGCATGCCAAGCTTTGGTTATACAAAAAATTGTCTCCCAACCTTTCACCTCTCTTGCATGCCTTTCTATTTGGGTTTGTAACAATTACAAAGCCCATTGACTTTTATTTAAATGTCCCAAACACATTTGAGACCATTTAATCATTGCTTGATTTTACTCAAGCCCACTAGTCTAATAATTATTTTTAATTGGGCTCTACAAGACCCAATATTGTTTAATTAATTCAACACTTGAATTAATTTAATTATTTGGACTCTACTAGGCCCACTAGTGTTTAATTAGTTCAACACTTGAATTAATTAAATTTAGTCAATAATAATGTTTATGAAAATCACAATTTTCAAATACATTATTTGTTTGGCCAACTTTTAATTTAGGAACACTTCCATAAATTAAAATTTACATTTCTCTCATAGAAGTCATACTTCTATTTTTCTTTACGCTTATAAGCCGTTCAACACATTGAACTATTTTCTCCTTTATAGAAGTCATACTTCTAATTTTTCTTTACGCTTATAAACTCCTTTATAAGCCGTTCAACACAATGAACTATTTCTCTTCTCAACGAGATCTAGAAAGCTAGTACTTGTGTGGCCCTCAATGGTTCATTGATACAACTAGCCGTGGGTTGACATCTCCATGTGATTCGGACTAAACATGTCCTTATATGAGCATACCCCAAATGCTCCATTCTTATTTATCAACTCCTTGATAACAAGAATGTCAGAACTCAAGTCTGATAGTACCCAACCAACCATGTTAAACGCCTAGCAGCATCGCTTACATGATTCCCTAGGTATCAAACGATAGTGCCTGCAAGAACCATTCAATTATGGTTAGCGTACAGTACGGTCCCTTCAACTCATATATCCCGACCGATTCGACAACCATTGGTTTATCGAGAGTTGGCAATGAATCGATACTATGTGTCATGTCGTAGTTGCATCGATGGTGTATTCTATGAAATCCCTTTCATAATTACCACCATACTCTGATTAGAGATTTATACCTACATACACATGATAACACATAGGATATTCATACCCGAAGGTAAGCGGTAAATCCCCGACTACAATGCATCGACTCCTATATGTTTTGACAGAACACCCAACCTTGCCACCTGATGACCCCATGAGAGTCGGTAAACAAGTCAAAGTATAATTCTAGCACATAGAGTCTTAATGTTGTCCCGGGTCATAAGGACTAATGGTGTACAACCATAAACCAGGACGTTTCCACTCGATAAGTGAGAACCACTTGGAAAGTCCTTTTATGGAAGGTTGTTCAGTGCACTCTACCAGGAGCACCTATCTGCATGCTCGGACATCACAATGTCCCCTACCAATGAAACATGGTACTCACATCGCAGGTACTAGTCTCGAACTCTAGCGGCCTATATCCTTCTTAGCGGCGGCTGAATCAACTAGGAACTGTTTAGAATATACAGTATTCCAAATATGAGTTTCATGATACTCATCATATGAGCATCTCATATGAAAGGGGATCGGTTACGGTGACCGGAAGCGCAACGGAAGTTTAAAAATTTTAATTTTCATCAAGAAATTTCGGCCACCTAGTGAAAGTGTGTAGCAAATACAATAAAACACAAAATGACAATCATAGTGTGTTAAGAAATGTACCTATCAATCAAAAGGATTGATGTATGGCTCCAACTAAGGTGTAAACACCTTAGCTCTTCAATGGTAGAAACTATCTACAAGTTCTCCTTGTTCTTGAATCTTTCCTTCAAATTAGGCCCACCACCAACTAGCTAGAACCACTCTAATTTTGTACTAGAAAAATTAGAGTATTTTTCTTTGAGAAGTGTAGTGTTTCTTCAACAATTGAAGAACAAAAAATTTGAGAGGATGAATAGTATTTTCGGCCACTATTCATGCTAGGAGAGAAGGAGAGACATTTTTTTGGTTGTGGGAAAAGTTAAAGTAAAAAAGTTGCACGCCAAGCTTTGGTTATACAAAAAGTTGTCTCCCAACCTTTCACCTCCCTTGCATGCCTTTCTATTTGGGTTTGTAACAATTACAAAGCCCATGGACTTTTATTTAAATGTCCCAAACACAATTGAGACCATTTAACCATTGCTTTATTTTACTCAAGCCCACTAGTCTACTAATTATTTTTAATTGGGCTCTACAAGACCCAATATTGTTTAATTAATTCAACACTTGAATTAATTTAATTATTTGGACTCTACTAGGCCCACTAGTGTTTAATTAGTTCAACACTTGAATTAATTTAATTTAGTCCATAATAATGTTTATAAAAATCACATTTTCAAATACATTATTTGTTTGGCCAACTTTTAATTTAGGAACACTTCCATAAATTAAAATTTACATTTCTCTCATATAAGTCATACTTCTATTTTTCCTTTATGCTAATAAACTCATTTATAAGCCGTTCAACACATTGAACTAATTTCTCCTTTATAGAAGTCATACTTCTAATTTTTATTTACGCTTATAAACTCCTTTATAAGCCGTTCAACACATTGAACTATTTCTCTTCTCAACGGGATCTAGATGAAAGGGGATCGGTTACGGTGGTCGGAAACGCAACGGAAGCAACAAAATTTTCGAAAAATCAAATTTTCTAGCAAGAAAATTTCGGCCACCCCTCTCACAATTTGTGTAGCAAATACAAAACAAACACCAAAATGCATAGGGTGTTAAGAAAAATATACCTATCAACCTCTTGAGGTTGATGATGGCTCCAACTAAGGTATAAACACCTTAGCTCTTGAAGGTAGAAAATCTACAAGCTTCACCTTTCTTTTGGACTTCTTCCTTCCAATCAAGCCCACCACCAACTAGGTAGATCCACCTTACACTTGCACTAGAAAATGTATGGAATTTTTCTTTGAGAAGTGAGTGTTTTTCTTCAACAAATTGAAGAACAAAGTGGAGAGAAAAATATGGAGATAAACCCTTAGGAAATTTCGGCCATGTCTTGCTCTAGACAAGGGAGAATGAGTTGTCTTGGACTTGTAAAAAGCAAAAGACAAAAGTAGCATGCCAAGCCTTGGAGATTGAAAAAGTTGTCTCCCAAACCTTCACCTCCCATGCATGCATATTATATGGTTTTTTAATCAAATTAAAAACCTTGGACTAAATTTAATCATCTCAAACATATTTGAGACTAATTAAATATTACTTGAATTTACCCAAGTCCCACTAGTTAAATAATTATTTAATTGAGCTCTACAAGACTCAATATTATTTAATTAATTCAACACTTGAATTAATTTAATTATTTGGACTCTACTAGGTCCACTAGTGTTTAATTAATTCAACACTTGAATTAATTTAATTTAGTCCATAATAATGTTTATGAAAATCACAATTTTCAAATACATTATTTATTTGGCCAACCTTTTAATTTTAGGAACACTTCCTTAAATTAAAAGTTACATTCTCTCATAGAAGTCACACTTCTATTTTTCCTTTCGCCTATAAACTCATTTATAAGCCGTTCAACACATTGAACTATTTTCTCTTTTATAGAAGTCACACTTCTAATTTTCCTTACGCTTATAAACTCCTTTATAAGCCGTTCAACACATTGAACTTATTTTACTTCTCAACGGGATCTACAAAGCTAGTACTTGTGTGGCCCTCAATGGTTCATTGATACAACTAGCCATATGTTCACATCTCCATGTGATTCGGACTAAACATGTCCTTATACGAGCATACCCCAATTGCTCCATTCTTACTTATCAACACATTGATAACAAGAACGTCAGAACTCAAGTCTGATAGTACCCAACCAATCATGTTAAACGCCTAGCAGCATCGCTTACATGATTCCCTAGGTATCAAATGATAGTGCCTGCAAGAACCATTCAATTATGGTTAGCGTACAGTACGGTCCCTTCAACTCATATATCCCGACCGATTCGACAACCATTGGTTTATCGAGAGTTGTCAATGAATCGATACTATGTGTTATGTCGTAGTTGCATCGATGGTGTAATGTATGAAACCCCTTTCATTATTACAACCATACTTTGGCCAGAGATTTCAACCTACATACACATGATAACACATAGGATATCCATACCCGAAGGTAAGCGGTGAATCCCCGACTACAATGCATCGACTCCTATATGTTTCAACATGACACCCAACCTTGCCACCTGATGACCCCATAAGAGTCGGTAAACAAGTCAAAGTGAAATGCTAGCACATAGAGTCTCAATGTTGTCCCGGGTCATAAAGACTAATGGTGTACAACCATAAACTAGGACGTTTCCACTCGATAAGTGAGAACCACTTGGAAAGTCCTTTAATGGACGGTTGTTCAGTGCACTCTACCAGGAGCACCTATCTGCATGCTCGGACATCACAATGTCCCCTACCAATGAAACATGGTACTCACATCGCAGATACTAGTCTCTAACTCCAGCGGCCTATATCCTTCTTAGTGGCGGCTGAATCGACTAGGAACCGTTTAGAATATACAGTATTATAAATATGAGTTTCATGATACCCATCTTATGAGCATCTCATATTCTTTCTACCATTTGTATATTCAAGGGCTTTATCTATGCAACTAGCATGGGTATACAGATAAAGATGTGCCAAAATAATAATATCAAAAATTACTAAAATAAAGATTGCTTATACATAGAGTTTCACTGTGAGCACTCGGCCAACACTTGGCTCGACGGGCACCTACTCTAATAATCTCCCACTTGCACTAGAGCCAACTACCTATATAATTCAAACCCATTGATTCACGATGCTTGTCGAATAATGGTCCAGGTAAAGGCTTAGCTAGTGGATCAACAACATAATCTGCGGAGCCGACTTTGTCAATAGACACTTCTCTTCTTTCCACAATCTCTCCGAGGATGTGGTACTTTTTCAATACGTGTTTGGACTTCTGATGAGACCTAGTCTCCTTTGCTTGAGCGATAGCTCCCGTGTTGTCACACAACACCGGGACAGGAGCAACTCCATTAGGAATGACGTCCAACTCTTAGACGAAATTCCTTATCCAAACAGCCTCCCTTGCTGCATCCGATGCAGCAACGTATTCGGTCTCTGTGCTGGAAGCCGCAGTATTGTCTTGCTTGGAACTCTTCCAAGAGACAGCAGCACCATTGAGCATGAATACAAACCTTGAGGTTGACTTCGAGTCATCGATATCGCTTTGGAAGCTAGAGTCGGTATAGCCTTCCAATTTCAGTTCTCCACCCCATAGACCAAGAACAATTTATTGGTCCTTCTCAACTACTTGAGAATTTCTTTTACAGCTTTCAGTGTGGAAGACTAGGGTGCTATTGATATCTACTCACTACACTCAGTGCGAAAGCCACGTCAGGACGTGTAGATATCA
Source organism: Primulina eburnea (assembly GCF_022965805.1). Lineage (NCBI taxonomy): Eukaryota > Viridiplantae > Streptophyta > Magnoliopsida > Lamiales > Gesneriaceae > Primulina > Primulina eburnea. The sequence continues at coordinate 24,925,224 of NC_133110.1, forward strand.
TCCCATACATGATGCTACCAATTGATGAAGCATATGGAATGCGTGTCATCGCCACTATCTCTGCATCAGTCTTGGGAGATAGACTTGGATAGGGACACGCCATGACACATTGGTTGACGTCATCTCATGGACTCATCCATCGAGAACCGCTTCACGATGGTATCAATGTATGTGGACTGGGTGAGACCAAGCAATCTTCTCGATCTATCTCAATAGATTTGTATTCCCAATACAAAAGATGCTTCACCCAAGTCATGCATCGAGAACTTATTTTCTAACCATATCTTAGTTGATTGCAACATTCTTACATCATTTCCAATGAGTAGAATGTCATCAACATAAAGCATCAGGAATGTCACAACACTCCCACTGACCTTCTTATACATACACGGTTCCTCAGGATTCTTAGTAAAACCAAACCTTTTGATCGTACTATCGAATTTGAGGTTCCAACCCCAAGATGCCTTCTTTAGACCATAAATAGATCTCTGAAGTTTGCATAACATATGCTCACTTCCGACAGATGTAAACCCTTCAGGTTAAGACATGTAAATCTCTTCCTTAATATCCCCATTAAGAAAGGCTGTCTTGACATCCATCTGCCATATCTCATAGTCATACCATGCAGCTATGGCTATCAAAATCTTTATGGACTTGAACATTGCAACTGGTGAAAAGGTTTCCTCAAAGTCAACTCCTTGTCTTTGAGTATATCCTTTTCACCAATCGCGCCTTGAAGGTCAATACCTTCCCATCCGCCCCAAGTCCTTGTGGGAACAGTTCCCTCAGGTGGATCCACAAGATCCTACACTTGGTTCGAATGCATGGAATTCAACTCAGATTCCATTGCTTCAAGCCACTTGGATGAATCGACATCAGATAATGCTTCCTTGAAAGTCCTTGGATCACATCCATGGTTAGGCTCATCATGGCCCTCTTCAAGAAGCTGACCATACCTCATAGGTGGTCTCGAGACTTTCTCGTATTTGCTAGGAGCTTGTATCTCCTCTCTTGGCTCTTCGTGTGTGGGTTCTATAATTGTGGGTGTCTCTCGAACCTCTTCGAGTTCTATCATCTCCCATTTTCTATCCAATAGAAATTCCTTTTCCAAAAAGGTTGCATTCCTAGAAACAAACACCTTTGTTTCTTGAGGATGATAGAAGTAGTATCCAACCGAATTCATTTGAAATCCCACAAAGTAGCATAAAATGGATCGACTATCCAATTTATCTCCCACTACCTGCTTCATAAGCAGGGCACCCCCATATTCTAAGATAAGAATATTTGGGAGGCTTACCCATCCATATCTCATATGGTGTCTGCCTTTTGAATGGACATTTAATGGAATATCTTTCAATTTTAAGTTATAGAGATCGTTTTCAACTTCTCAAGTACCAATTAAACATTCATTCTTGTAAATGTTGCAAACACCTTTGCTAAATAAACAAGAATATCCATTTTTATCACAATAGAAATGGAAACAATGTTTTACACCAAACAGGTACAAACAAAACATCTCTTAAAATTAACTTAAAAATCATTGTTCAACAATAAGTAAACATTTCTTAAGGTCTTGGCAGCAACTCTTGCTCCATTGCCCATACTCAAGAAGGTCACACCTTCCCTAAGCTTCCTACTTCTTCCCATCACCTGCAACACATTACAGTGATGTGATCAACATTTGGTATCCAATACCCAAGAAGTAGAGTTAACTGAAATGTTTACTTCAATGTAGAACATACCATTTCTAGAACTCTTCTGGGCCAGATATTCCTTGCAATTTCGCCTCCAATGTCCAGGCTTCTTGCAGTGATGACAAACATCACTAGTCTTGTCAGCCTTAACTGGTGTGGCTGCCACAACGGGATTCGGAGATTGCCTCAACAAGGCCACGTTCTTCTTGGGACGTTGGAAAGAACTCTTCTTTCCCTTCCCATGTGGATCAATCTTCGTACCAGATGAAGAACTCACATAAAGAACCAACTTCTCTCTCTTGATGGTTGATTCAAACGTAACAAGCATATTCACCAACTCCTCAAGGGTCTGCTCCATCTTGTTCATGTTGAAGTTCACCACAAAAGGATCAAATGAGCTAGGCAATGATAACAGCAACATGTCGGTGGTCAACTCCGAAGGCAAGATCATATCCATGCCAACGAGCTTATCCACGAGCCCAATCAACTTCAGGCCATGCTCATGGACCGAGGCCCCATCTCGCATTCGCAAAGTGATTAGCTCCTTGACGGTAGCATGCCTAAGAGGCCGAGTCTGCTCACCAAAGAGCTCCTTGAGGTGCAAATGAATGTCAGCAGCATTCTTTGCACCCTCAAAACGCCTCTGCAGCTCATCATTCATAGAAGTCAGCATATAACACGTGGCTATCAAGTCATGGTCACACCATTTCTTGTAAGCCTGCAATTCCTCAAGATTGCAGTCAGTCGGAGCCTCAACAGGGGGCGACTCAGTCAGTGTATATGCTACCCTTTCCGAATTCAAGACGATTTTCAGGTTTCTTAGCCAAGTGAGGTAATTAGGTCCGGTTAATATGTGTTTGTCGAGTATTGCAGATATCGGATTGCGAATCGAAGACATTGTTAATTTGTACTGAAAAGTAAAAACAGATGAATGTTGATGACTATTTTAAAATATTTAGTAAGATATGAAGTTTGGACTTTTACTTCATAAATATATGCTCCCACTGTTTTGACATCTTTCACTACCCTCTAGTGAAAACGGGAAACTCCTTTCCTCAGTAGGTACGTAAGGTCCAATTAGCGAATTATGATCCCGAATAATATCAGCCAATCTCAATTCCTAAAAGGTAGTTTCCAATTGCATCACAATGCAACCCGTAACGTAAACTTTTGTCTCACGTTTGATTAGGACCCAATAATATGACGTCGTTCATCTTCACGTGTCAAGCCTTACCCATCGATGTTGAACCTTAATGGACGGTCGCCAAGAGTTCCCTCAATAATATGAGCCGAAGTCATGGGAGTTCCACGTAGTTCACATCACCATGTCAAATGGATGTTACAGCTTTCCGGTACTAAGGGCCCCCCAAAATAATATGAGCTGAGCCCCGAGTACGGGTAGCGATTCGTCATGCACCCATTTGTCGATGGAAGACATGGAAATTATAAACAATTTTATAATTCCCCTTTTCGGGCTTGATATTAATTTTGAATCTTATTCAAAATGAGGGTTTTTAGTTTTGAAAGGTCTCATCATTAATTTTATTTTAAAAGCTCGCCATGTTTGATCGTATATTTGCCGGATTCATGCAACTTTGTTATTATCATAATAATAACGCACATAATCATTATTTATAACATATCATGCATATATTATAAACAATAAACAAACAAGGATGATCAATCGCCCCAATACTAACGGACCGTGTGAGCTAAACACGGGCCTAGGTCCAATCCTAGAGAAATGCACGGGATGCAAATGCAACTATTACATAAGCTTCCAATATTTACATGTCTTCGATCTTAATAATCATCATGGCCACCATCTTCCAATCTTGATCATCCACTATACTAATATTTACAAATAAATATCCATGGCAAATAGGGATACATCTCATGGGGTGGGAACGGGCCATAAACCAAGCCCACTTAATAAATTGATAATTATTACAATCATTCAACACAAAATATCCTAGCATACACCTAGCAAATTGGGCTTGGGCTTTTGATCATCCTTCATCCATAATATCACATATCATACACCATCAATTAATTATCACAATAATTAATTGATCCAATATTATATATCTTGATCCAATCACTAACCGCCACGATTATAAACTAAATTAACAAAGTATACAAACACCTTTGTCTACTTTCAAATTAATTTATTTATAACCGAATTTCTTGCAACTTTTGTAATTTTAAACTTAAGGGCCCAAAAACTCATTTTTCACCAAAAACGTTTTGGCCCATTTAAAATTCACAAATATGTTAGCCATCCAATGGCCCAACAACTCAAGGCCCATGACACTTTGATAATCCAAAACACGTTTGGAAACCCTAGTCGTCATCGCCGTCGCCAGAGCTCCGTCGTCGGATTCCGGCAACAAAAAATTTTATTTTTTTTATTAAAAGTAGGGGCTGTTCGGGCAGCCCCTCGGGCTGCCCTTGCTGCCCGAAACGGGCAGCCCCTCGGGCAGCCCGAGCTGCCCGACACGGGCAGCAACATGCTGCCCGAAAAAATCCCCATCGAACCTTGAATTTTGTTGCAAAATTTCATCTCATGCGGTTAGAAATCAATCTCAATATAATATCTTGTAGTTGCTACACAAAATCGTAACCATAGCTCGGATACCACTTGAAAGGGGATCGGTTACGGTGACCGGAAACGCAACGGAAGCAACAAAATTTTCGAAAAATCAAATTTTCTAGCAAGAAAATTTCGGCCACCCCTCTCACAATTTGTGTAGCAAATACAAAACAAACACCAAAATGCATAGGGTGTTAAGAAAAATATACCTATCAACCTCTTGAGGTTGATGATGGCTCCAACTAAGGTATAAACACCTTAGCTCTTGAAGGTAGACAATAAACAAAATTCACCTTTCTTTTGGACTCCTTCCTTCCAATCAAGCCCACCACCAACTAGGTAGATCCACCTTACACTTGCACTAGAAAATGTATGGCATTTTTCTTTGAGAAGTGAGTGTTTTTCTTCAACAACTTGAAGAACAAAGTGGAGAGAAAAATATGGAGATAAACCCTTAGGAAATTTCGGCCATGTCTTCTCTAGACAAGGGAGAATGAGTTGTCTTGGACTTGCAAAAAGCAAAAGACAAAAGTAGCATGCCAAGCCTTGGAGATTGAAAAAGTTGTCTCCCAACACTTCACCTCCCATGCATGCATATTATATGGTTTTTTAATCAAATTAAAAACCATGGACTAAATTTAATCATCTCAAACATATTTGAGACTAATTAAATATTACTTGAATTTACCCAAGTCCCACTAGTTAAATAATTATTTAATTGAGCTCTACAAGACTCAATATTATTTAATTAATTCAACACTTGAATTAATTTAATTATTTGGACTCTACTAGGTCCACTAGTGTTTAATTAATTCAACACTTGAATTAATTTAATTTAGTCCATAATAATGTTTATGAAAATCACAATTTTCAAATACATTATTTATTTGGCCAACCTTTTAATTTTAGGAACACTTCCTTAAATTAAAAGTTACATTCTCTCATAGAAGTCACACTTCTATTTTTCCTTTCGCCTATAAACTCATTTATAAGCCGTTCAACACATTGAACTATTTTCTCTTTTATAGAAGTCACACTTCTAATTTTCCTTACGCTTATAAACTCCTTTATAAGCCGTTCAACACATTGAACTTATTTTACTTCTCAACGGGATCTACAAAGCTAGTACTTGTGTGGCCCTCAATGGTTCATTGATACAACTAGCCGTGGGTTCACATCTCCATATGATTCGGACTAAACATGTCCTTATACGAGCATACCCCAATTGCTCCATTCTTACTTATCAACACATTGATAACAAGAACGTCAGAACTCAAGTCTGATAGTACCCAACAAATCATGTTAAACGCCTAGCAGCATCGCTTACATGATTCCCTAGGTATCAAATGATAGTGCCTGCAAGAACCATTCAATTATGGTTAGCGTACAGTACGGTCCCTTCAACTCATATATCCCGACCGATTCGACAACCATTGGTTTATCGAGAGTTGTCAATGAATCGATACTATGTGTCATGTCGTAGTTGCATCGATGGTGTAATCTATGAAACCCCTTTCATAATTACAACCATAATCTTGCCAGAGATTTCAACCTACATACACATGATAACACATAGGATATCCATACCCGAAGGTAAGCGGTGAATCCCCGACTACAATGCATCGACTCCTATATGTTTCGACATGACACCCAACTTTGCCACCTGATGACCCCATAAGAGTCGGTAAACAAGTCAAAGTGAAATGCTAGCACATAGAGTCTCAATGTTGTCCCGGGTCATAAGGACTAATGGTGTACAACCATAAACTAGGACGTTTCCACTCGATAAGTGAGAACCACTTGGAAAGTCCTTTAATGGAGGGTTGTTCAGTGCACTCTACCAGGAGCACCTATCTGCATGCTCGGACATCACAATGTCCCCTACCAATGAAACATTGTACTCACATCGCAGATACTAGTCTCTAACTCCAGCGGCCTATATCCTTCTTAGTGGCGGCTGAATCGACTAGGAACCATTTAGAATATACAGTAGAACAAATATGAGTTTCATGATACCCATCATATGAGCATCTCATATTCTTTCTACCATTTGTATATTCAAGGGCTTTATCTATGCAACTAGCATGGGTATACAGATAAAGATGTGCCAAAATAATAATATCAAATATTACTAAAATAAAGATTGCTTATACATAGAGTTTCACTGTGAACACTCGGCCAACACTTGGCTCGACGGGCACCTACTCTAACACTAGAAAGCTAGTACTTGTGTGGCCCTCAATGGTTCATTGATACAACTAGCCGTGGGTTCACACCTCCATGTGATTCGGACTAAACATGTCCTTATATGAGCATACTCCAATTGCTCCATTCTTACTTATCAACACTTTGATAACAAGAACGTCAGAACTCAAGTCTGATAGTATCCAACCAATCATGTTAAACGCCTAGCAGCATCCCTTACATCATTACCTAGGTATCAAATGATAGTGCCTACAATAACCATTCAATTATGGTTAGCGTACAGTACGGTCCCTTCAACTCATATATCCCGACCGATTCGACAACCATTGGTTTATCGAGAGTTGTCAATGAATCGATACTATGTGTCATGTCGTAGTTGCATCGATGGTGTAATTTATGAAACCCCTTTCATAATTACCACCATACTCTGATCATAGATTTCAACCTACATACACATGATAACACATAGGATATCCATACCCGAAGGTAAGCGGTGAATCCCCGACTACAATGCATCGACTCTTATATGTTTTGACAGAACACCCAACCTTGCCACCTGATGACCCCATGAGAGTCGGTAAACAAGTCAAAGAGTAATTCTAGCACATAGAGTCTCAATGTTGTCACGGGTCATAAGGACTAATGGTGTACAACCATAAAATAGGACGTTGCCACTCGATAAGTGAGAACCACTTGGAAAGTCCTTTTATGGAGGGTTGTTCAGTGCACTCTACCAGGAGCACCTATCTGCATGCTCGGACATCACAATGTCCCCTACCAATGAAACATGGTACTCACATCGCAAATACTAGTCTCGAACTCAAGCGGCCTATATCCTTCTTAGCGGCGGCTGAATCGACTAGGAACTCTTTAGAATATACAGTATTCCAAATATGAGTTTCATGATACTCATCATATGAGCATCTCATATTCTTTCTACTATTTGTATATTCAAGGTCTTTATCTATGCAACTAGCATGGGTATACAGATAAAGATTTGCCAAAACAATAATTTCAAATATTATTAAAATAAAGATTGCTTATACATAGAGTTTCATTGTGAACACATGGCCAACACTTGGCTCGACGGGCACCTACTCTAACATCATATTCTTTCTACTATTTGTATATTCAAGGGCTTTATCTATGAAACTAGCATGGGTATACAGATAAAGATTTGCCAAAACAATAATTTCAAATATTATTAAAATAAAGATTGCTTATACATAGAGTTTCATTGTGAACACTCGGCCAACACTTGGCTCGACGGGCACCTACTCTAACATGAACGACCCTCCATAAAGGACTTTCCAAATGGTTCTCACTTTTCGAGTAGATACGTCCAAGTTTATGGTTGTACACCATTTGTCCTTATGCCCCGGGACAACATTGAGACTCTATATGCTAGAATTACACTTTGACTTTTTTACCGACTCTCATGGGGTCATCAGGTGGCAAGCTTGGGTGTTCTGTCGAAACATATAGGAGTCGATGCATTGTAGTTGGAGATTCATCGCTTACCTTCGGGTATGGATATCCTATGTGTTCTCATGTGTATGTAGGTTGAAATCTCTGATCAGAGTATGGTGGTAATTATGAAAGGGGTTTCATATATTACACCATCGATGCAACTAAAACATGACACATAGTATCGATTCATTGACAAATCTCGATAAACCAATGGTTGTCGAATCGATCGGGATATATGAGTTGAAGGGACCGTATTGTATGCTAACCATAATTGAATGGTTCTTGCTGGCACTATCATTTGATACCTAGGGAATCATGTAAGCGATGCTGCTAGGCGTTTAACATGATTGGTTGGGTACTATCAGAATTGAGTTCTGACGTTCTTATTATCAAAGAGTTGATAAGTAAGAATGGAGCGATTGGGGTATGCTCGAATAAGGACATGTTTAGTCCGAATCACATGGAGATGTGAACCCACGGCTAGTTGTATCAATGAACTATTGAGGGCCACACAAGTATTTGCTTTCTAAATCCCGATGAGAAGTAAAATAGTTCAATGTGTTGAACGGCTTGTAAATGAGTTTATAAGAATAAATAAAATAGAAGTATGACGACAATGAGAGAAATGTGACTTTTAATTTATGGAAGTGTTTCTAGATTAAAAGTTGGCTAAATAAATATTTTATTTGAAAATTGTGATTTTCATAAACTTTATTATGGACTAAATTAAATTAATTCAAGTGTTGAAATAATTAAACACTAGTGGACCTAGTAGAGTCCAAATAATTAAATTAATTCAAGTGTTAAATTAATTAAATCATATTGGGTCTTGTAGAACCCAATATTAAAATAATTATTCAACTAGTGACTTGAGTAAATTCAAGTAATGTTTAATTAGTGTCAAATATGTTTGAGATAATTAAAATAAGTCCATGGATTTTTAATTGTTAAAAAATCAAATAAGACTTGCATGCATGGGAGGTGAGGAGTTGGGAGACAACTTTCTCAATATTGAAGGCATGTGTCACACATGCCAACAACAAATTTTTACACTACCAAGGCTAGTCTTCTTCCCCCATTCAAGCTTGACATGGCCGAAACTTTCAAGCATTATTCTCCAAGTTTTTTCTCAATTTTTCTTCTTCAATAGTTGAGGAAATAAAACACTTCTCAAAGAAAAATTCTCTAATTTATCTAGTGCAAAATTAGAGTGGTTCTAGCTTGTTGGTGGTGGGCTTAATATTTGAGCAAGGTGGGCTCAAAGGGAAGCTTGAAGATTGTCTTGCCATTCAAGAGCTAAGGTGTTTACATCTTAGTTGGAGCCATCATCAACTTCAAGAGGTTGATAGGTAACTATTTCTCAACACCCTATGTATGACAAAGTTGAGATTTTTTATATGCTACATCTAGTATTAGGTGGCCGAAATTTTCATATGTTTTTCGAAAAATTTTGTTGCTTCCGTTGCGTTTTCGGTCACCTAAAATCAATCCCTTTCACTCACATCAATGAAGACTAATAATCTCAAGCCTTACATTTCTCCCCCTCTAAGAAATGATTTCATCCTCGAAATCGTAGGTCATTCTATCAATGCAAGTATAAAAGGCAATATAATCCAAACTGAATAAATACTTACATCATCGAAATAACTCGGGATGTTTTTGTCTCATATCTACTTCTATCTCCCAAGTCGCTTCTTCGATGCCATGACGACTCCACTGGACTTTCACAAGCGGAATAGTCTTTGTCCTGAGCTGTTTCTCTTTCCGATCAAGAATCTGTATCGGTTTTTCAACATAACTCAAAGTCTGATCAATCTCAGCTTCGTCAGGCTGATTGACATGAGAAATATCCGGCATATATCTACGCAACATCGATACATGAAAAACGTCATGTATCCCGGATAGAGAAGGAGGAAGAGCCAGTCGATAGGCTCGATCGTCAATCTTTTCAAGAATCTCGTAAGGACCAATGTATCTCGGAGACAACTTACCGCGTTTGCAAAATCTGACAACGCCTCTGAAATGGGAAATCTTTAAGAATACTCGGTCTCTTGATTCAATACTAATGGTCTACGTCTGATATTGGCATATTTGGCTTGCCTATCCTGTGCCATTTTCATTCTCTTATGGATTATCTTCACCTTCTCAGTCATCTCTCAAATCATATCAGGCCAAGTTCTGGTACCTCAGATATATCATCCTAGTATAACGGAGATCTGCACTTCCTGCCATATAATGCCTCAAACGGAGCCATCTCATTGCTCGTTTGATAGTTGTTGTTGTACGAGAATTCACACAAAGGTAGTGAATCTTTCCAACTAGTGTCGAAATCTAGCACTACAGCTCTCAACATGTCCTCTAAAGTCTGGATAGTCTGCTCTGACTGTCCGTCTGTCTGGGGATGATAAGCAGTACTCAAGTGTAATGTCGTACCTAGAGCCTGCTGCAAACTGTGCCAGAAGTGTGAAGTGAATCGTGGATCACGATCTGATACGATAGACTTCGGCACACCATGCAATCTGAAAACCTCTCTGACATAGAATTCTGCCATCTGATCATGTGGATATGTCATTCTGTATGGAATAAAACAAGCAGATTTGGTCAATCTGTCAATAATGACCCAAATCGTATCACAGCCTCGGAATGATCGAGGTAACTTCGTCACGAAATCAATGGAAATGTGATCCCATTTCCATTCAGGAATAGAAAACTCTGAAGTAGACCTCCGGGCTTCTTTCTCTCAGCCTTTACCTGCTGGCAATTCAAGCACTTAGACACAAATTCTGCAATATCTGACTTCATCTGTTTCCACCAGAACCGTGCCTTCAGATCGTTGTACAATTTCCTGCCACATGGATGGATGCTGAACCGACTACAGTGCGCTTTTGACAGAATCTGATGTCTAAAATATGAAACATCTGGCACTACAAGACGGTTATTCACGTACAAAACATGATCATGTACCTGATATTCCGATAAATGCCTTGATCGGACCATCTGAATCGACTTCTGAATATTCGGATCAATTCTTTGGGCTTCTTTGATTCTTGAAATCAAATCTGGTTCAACTCAAATTGTAGCAAGTCGTAGTGGTCTACTATATGTGTCAAATGCTAATCCAGACAAACAGCAATCTTCAACTAAATTCAAAACACCTATCGTCGATAAGGATAGAGCACATACCTTTCAACTCAAGGCATCCGCTGCAGCATTTCACTTCCCTGGATAGTACTTAAACTCGCAATCAAAATCTTTCAGTAGATCAAGCCATCTACGTTGTCTCATGCTCAACTCTGACTGAGAAAATAAATACTTCAGGTTTTTGTGATCAGAGTAGATTTCAAATTTCTCGCCATAGAGGTAGTGACGCCAGATCTTCAATGCAAATACTATCGCCGCCAATTCGAAATCATGAATTGGGAAGCGAATCTCGTGTGGCTTCAACTGTCTCGAGGCATACGCGATCACATGTCCTCGCTGCATAAGAACACATCCTAACCCTCTGTGGGATGCATCACAATATACAGCGAACTCAAAAGTACCTGAAGGTATCGTCAATACTGGAGCACTGGTCAGCCTCTTCTTCAACTCTAAAAAGCTAGACTCACAATCTTCAGACCACACAAATGGTGTATTCTTTAGTGTCGGCTTCGCAATACTGGAGAAATCATTGATAAATCGTCTATAGTACCCTGCTAGACCCATGAAAATGCGTATCTCTGGCACAGAAGTCGGTCTCGGCCAACTGATAACAGCTTCAGCTTTACTCGGATCCACAGAAATACCGTCTCCAGATATGATATGACCCAAGAAGACAACCTGTTTCAACCAGAACTCGCACTTTGATAGTTTAGCATACAGTCTTTCATTTCTCAGTGTCTGCAATACAATTCTTAAATGTTCTGCATGCTCATTCCTATTCTTGGAATACACCAAAATATCATCAATAAACACGATAACAAACGCATCCAAATACCTCTGAAAAAAGCGGTTCATCAGTCCCATAAACACCGCTGGAGCATTTGTTAAACCGAAAGGCATGACAATAAATTCACAATGTCCATACCTAGTTCGGAATTTTGTCTTCGGTATATCAACATCTCAAACTCTGAGATGATGATATCCGGATCTCAAATCAATCTTAGAATACACAGATGATCCCTGCAACTGATCAAATAAGTCATAAATGCGAGGCAAAGGATACTTGTTCTTTATCGTTGCCTTGTTCAGTTGCCTGTAATCTATGCATAATCTCATGGAACCATCTTTCTTGCGCACGAATAGCACTGGAGCGCCACAAGGAGATACATTGGGTCTGATATATCCTTTGGCTAGAATATCTTCTAACTGTGCTTTCAATTCCTTCAACTATATAGGTGCCATTCTATACGGAGCTCTCGAAATAGGAACGGTACCTGCAATAAGATCAATGCTAAAATCTACCTCTCGGGCTGGAGGTAACCCTGGAATCTCATCAGGAAATACATCTGCAAACTCCTGTGCTACTGGCAAATCTGTCAATGCCGGGCTCGGTTTTTGTAGATGTACAGAATAGACAAGGAACCCCTCTGCTCCTTTCTTCAACAATCTACTCATAGTCAGAGCAAATACCAAGGGAATCCGAGATCTGGAACCCTTACCGTAGAATTTCCATTCTTCTGTCATTTCAGGTCTGAAACCGACAATCTTGTGAAAACAGTATTCGGTAGCTCTGTACTTGGTTAACATGTCAATTCCGACAATACAATCAAAATCAGATAAGCCAATTATAACACAGTCTAAGTCAATCTCATGCCCTTCAAACTGTAGTATACAATGTCTAACTGAAGTCACTGATATCAAATCACTTCCCAACGGAGAAGAGATAGACACTACATTAGACAATGACTCAACAGGCAATGCATGTGTCAATGCAAAATGTTCAGAAATGAATGTAAGGGATGCACCTGTATCTATCAACACATATGCAGGATAACCGCAAAGAAAACAGTTACCTGCAATCACATCGTCTGGCGCATCCTGTGCCTGCTCCTCTGTCAATGCGAACACTCTAGCCTGCTGTCTGGGAGGTTGGATTACTGTCTGGCTACCTCTTGGTCTCTGCTGGGACGGTGCAGATGGCGTCTGGAATGAATGTACAGATGTCTGTCTCTCAATCTGAGGCACTGATGCCGATGACCCTGCACTCTGGGATCGCTGTGTACCTCGCTGGGGACAAACTCTAGCAAAGTGTCCTTTCTATCTACAAATGTTGCATCGACCCATGACTCCCTGACACTGCTCAGTGGCATGCCTGCCACCACAAAAACTGCAGTACACACCCGTATACTCTGTGCTATGGCCAGGACCTCTCTGTCTTGACCCACTAGAGCTCGACGAACTGCTCCTTAATTTCTTAAATTGTCTGCCCTTTGCTTTCAGAAAATCCTTCTTGCCACTACTACTGCTTCCACTATCAAATCGAGGAGGAGATGGTGGAAACTGGGCGGTGGGCTGTGGCGGTCTCTGACTCTGAGCACTATAGGAAGCTCCTCGCTGCCTAATCAAGCCAACCTCTGCTCCCTTCGCTCTGTTCAGTGCATCAGAAAAGGTATTGGGTAGTTCCGTGTTCACCAAAGAAAAAATGTCAGGGTTTAAGCAGGTGATGAACTGATCCGCGACCGCTTCGTCATTTCCTGCCACGTGGGGTGCAAACCGAAGCAAGGAAGAAAACTTGGCAACATATTCTTCAATGTTCAATTGCCCTTGTCATAGATTTGCAAATTCCACCCCTTTATCCTTTCGATATGACACTGGAAAGAAACGTTGATAAAATTCATCTTTAAATACTTTCCAGGTAATATCAATACCTCTATGCTCCAATGCTCGTTTCGTTGTAAGCCACCAACTCTTGGCCACTTCTTGCAACTGATGCCCAATTAATTTCACTCTTCGTTCGTCTGTATAGGCAAGAGATTCAAACAACATTTCTATATCGTCTAGCCAGCTCTCGCAGTCCACTGCATTTTCTGTACCTTTCAATGTAGGTGGTCGGAAAGACTGGAACCGTTTCAACAGAGTCTCCATCGGTGTAGCAGAAACGTCCATAGGATCATTCGACGTACTGCCCTGTTCTGGCACCGGTGGATGCAAAGGTAAGGCTGCTCTTCTAGGAAGCATATCTGATATTCAAACAGGTTAGTACACATTCTATACAAGCTGTCTCAGCCCTCCTCTGATCATATACCTCTGATCCAGAATCGGTTCTGATTCAGTCTTTACAATTACATGCTGTAATCAACTCAGATAACAACACAACATGTAATAGGGAAAGCATTAAATAATGATAGCACATTAAAAACAAGGAAGATGACTCGATCTACCCCGCTCATTCTATTCTATCTCAGTCTAAAGGATCTATCGCTCTGATACCACCTGTTGTGGGGACCCGGGCTCTAACTCAGTTCTTTTTGGGATTAATCGGAACTTTATTCAAAAATGCGGGTCAAAATTTTTGCTTTTTAACATTAATTCAAATGTATATAACTCAAGCACAAGATAGTTCTACATTTTATTTCAACCAACATAAATATACATGTCTTGTTTCATCCATATCCTACAAGCCAGTAACTAAATACATTGCATATTAAATGTACAAACTACTAGTGATCTTCTGCGCCCGTAGTCACCACGCTATCTCGATCTCATCTCTGACGTGACCCAGATCCTGTCCCACCTGTTGTTATGCACACATACAGACATAACAACAGCCGGAAACTCCGGTGAGAACAAATCCCAGTATAAAACATGTATGCATGCTGATACATAATAATAAATCCTAAATTAAAGCAATAACAATAGGCTCCATAGTCTTTGAAACCAATTTATATAAGCATGCAATTCAAATAAAATCATGTCTTGACTCGACTCGACTCTACTCTAGGGATCCCGGGGTTAATAAGACGTCGCTGTCTGTCACCTACCCTCCCAATCGGGGTAACGGTACGTCTTATTCCTAGACTTTGGTCATGTCTGTATCGAATGTCTACAATCGAAGGAAATCTGCTCCTATGCGTCGATACACCGAACGTCTAGAAGTTTGGCAAGTCTGCCAATGACTCTCCTATCTTAGATGCATGAGTATAAATCTATAAATGCATCATCATATCAAAAAGTTTGAATATAAATCTATAAAAAAATCATAATGATGTCAAAAGATAAATAACTATTCTAGTATGTGATTTTGTTGGGAAACTGAAATTGAATCTCATTTGAGTTGTATCTGCCCAAAGTCACATGAGTTATACCTTTCGTCACACAATCTGTGTCGATGTCGAAGTCTCGATGTCAAAGTCGCCAATATAAATCTTAAATGGCAATGTATAGATGTAGTCTATCAAGATATAACTCAAAGCGAGTCTTGTACAATTTCAATCCCGGTATAAATTCGACGGCATAACGACGTAGTTTCTCGATACCGGTCAATTCAACACAATATAATCAATATCAACAATTCACCATTCTCTTCATAACACACTCTAAACTCTAAAATCTGAATATGTTCAATCATATATATGCTGGAATTTCATACGAATCGCATACGCCATCCAATAATCAATCCGTTTACGATTCTACAACATTTATAATCTCAGGAACATATTCTAGAACTCAAATCATAATTCCTCTCATATCTGAATTTCGAAACATGATGAAAATGAATCATACTTACATCCTTTCGAAGCCCTTGAAGAGAGGAACTCAAAACCGAAATCGGGTTAAAGTTTGGATGTGTGAATCTTTCAAAATTAAATGATAAAGATGGAGGAAAGCTTGGAATTCCTTTCTCTCTCTCGTTCTTCAGCTGATGAAAGTGTTGAAAGTGAAGAATCAGCACATTTCTATATATATATATGCCATGTGTCATTATAAGAAACAAGGGTGGATTTCTCGCATGAAGCACCGCGGGTGCGCTCTCATTCTACCGCGGGTGCGCTCAACTCACGGCCTTCCTTCCAATAATTCATCAACGTCGACCGCAGGTGCGGTCACTCCTGCACCGCAGGTGCGGTCTGGCTTTGCACCAAATTTCCTACCCTAATGGACATGCACCGCGGGTGCAGTATCTCTTCACCGCGGGTGCGGTGTCCCTTTGTTCAAAAAGCACACCCTACTGCCACTCAACCGTGGGTGCGGTCATATATCTACCGCGGGTGCGGTATTGCTTCGGCATCCCCTTCAAAAATTCAGGATTAATGACCGCGGGTGCAGTCCTTTTCTAGGCGCGGGTGCGGTTTTCCTTTATTCAAAACTCTCATTATATGTCATCCAAAATCATATCTTCCTAGTCTCACATCAATGAAGACTAATAATTCAAGCCTTACAGATTTACCTTGCACTCCTTGCTTAGGCGTCTCTTGTTTGGTCTCAATTTTGGGCTTGGCCACCACCTTACTCTCCTCACGCCTCACTACATTTGATCTCCAAGAAGATGATGAACCCCCAGTTTGATTGGTGTGGCAAACTCCACGCCTTTTGAGTTGTTGCTCCACTTTTATGGCCATTTGCACCATCTTGTCTAGATCCAAGTAGTGCCGAAGCTCCACTTGATCTTGAATTTCCCTGTTCAAACCACAAAGAAAACGAGCCATGGTCGCCTCACTATCTTCCTCAACATTGGCCCTAATCAAGACTACTTTCATCTCCTTATAGTAGTCCTCAACACTCTTCAACTCTTGCCTCAAAGTTTGTAGCCTCTTAAACAACTCCCTATAATAATGGTTGGGCACAAACATCTTCCTCATGACCCTCTTCATCTCATCCCAAGATTCAATGGGTCTCTCATTATACCTCCTCCTAGTGGTCACTAATTGATCCCACCAAATGAGAACAAAGTCTAAGAATTCAACCACCGCCAACCTAACCTTCTTTTGTTCGGAGTAGTGGTGACATTCAAACACGAACTCTACCCTCTTTTCCCACTCTGAGTACGCCTCTGGGTCAGACTTCCCATGGAACGATGGAATTTTCATCTTAATGCTACCCATGTTACCATCTTCCCTATTCCCATCATATCTACCCCGTACGGCTTCTCTTCTTCCTCTCCCAATTCCTCTACCTCTTCCATTCCTACTCCAATTTTCATTTTGGGTCTCCTCGTCTCCACCCAAATCATACTCCTCCTCTTCTTCTCCTCTACCCAAATCTTAAGACTTAGCTTTACCCCCACTAGTACTAACTTCAAGTCTACTCATCCTATCATGTAATGGCTCCAATTCAACCCTCCTCTTTTGAATAAAATTCCCAAACAATGCCTCAAATTGAACCTTAGACAATCCCGGGTTCAAACTATCTCCTACCTCCCTCTCCATTTAATTTCAAATTTGTACATGCAAGAAAACGTTAGTAGAAAACAGAATGATCCTCACCCAAATGCTCACGGTCACTCCAAAGAAATTCACTCGTCTCTCCTCTCTTATTTTTTTTGCTCACAACAAATACTCACCGTTCACTCCAAAGAAAATACACTCGCACTCAAGTATAATTTTTTTGTTTCTCACTCAAATTTGATAGTATCCTCGGAAGTGTGCTCAAGCTTTGTATTTATATATCAAACAATCAAGTTCCAACTGGTGAACAATTATGATCGACTCACTTGAACTGTGTAGACGGGAAATTTGAAGATAAATATATATTATATTTTTTTTACTGTGAGAGGCAATTAATTATGACTCTCTAGAGGAAATAGAACAAAATATTCAAAAGAGATAATGGTGAATTTTCGGATTTTTGGTACTCTCTTTTTTTTAACTCTAAGGCTGAGTAAAAAACTCGAAAATCGCAACAAAAATTATCACCGAGGTTTCAGAAACTGATGAAGAACGATAGAACAAAAACAGACCCGAAAAAGGACGAAGAAATATCACAGATCTGATGATTTAAGAACAAGATAGACTTACTTGAATTCAATTAACCTAAGCTCTGATACCAAATGATGTGAATCCTCGTACGAATAAATAGCAAACACGATTAAAATCGAACCGCGTCCTCTATTCGATAACGAACAAGGATCGAAGTTTTGTCCCGATCTTTTGAAACAAGTATGACGTGATTATCACCTTTAAACTACGAAAATTTTAACAACAAACAATCACAAAATAAACAACCGCAAACTCAAACGAACCTTCAAAGAACTCGTCATTGACAATCCGCACAAGAACGATCAACAAACGCCACACGATGCAACCACAACATGATACATAGTATCGATTCATTGACAACTCTCGATAAACCAATAGTTGTCGAATCGGTCGGGATATATGAGTTGAAGGGACCGTACTGTACGCTAACCATAATTGAATGGTTCTTGCAGGCACTATCATGTGATACCTAGGGAATCACGTAAGCGATGCTGCTAGGCGTTTAACGTGATTGGTTGTGTACTATCAGACTTGAGTTCTGACGTTCTTACTATCAAAGAGTTGATGAGTAAGAATGGAGCAATTGGGGTATGCTCGTATAAGGACATGTTTAGTCCGAATCACATTGAGATGTGAACCCACGGCTAGTTGTATCAATGAACCATTGAGGGCCACACAAGTACTTGCTTAGTAAATCCCGAAGAGAAGTAAAATAGTTCAATGTGTTGAACGGCTTATAAATGTATTTATAAGCGTAAAGAAAATTAGAAGTATGACTTCTATGAGAGAAATATAAATTTTAATTTATGGAAGTGTTCCTAAGATTAAAATTTGGCCAAGTAAATAATGTAGTTGAAAATTGTGATTTTCATAAACATTATTGTGGACTAAATTAAATTAATTCAAGTGTTGAATTAATTAAACACTAGTGGACCTAGTAGAGTCTAAATAATTAAATTAATTCAAGTGTTGAATTAATTAAATAATATTGAGTCTTGTAGAGCTCAATTTAAATAATTATTTAACTAGTGGGACTTGAGTAAAATCAAGTAATATTTAATTAATCTCAAATGTGTTTGAGATAATAAAATTTAGTCTATGGTTTTTAATGTGTTAAAAACCATATAATATATGTGAGACATGCTAGGGTTTGCATGCTTGGGAGGTGAAAGGTTGTTGATTATTTTTTATTAAAAAATTCCAAAAGCATGCAACTTTTGAGAGACAACTTTACACAACAACCTAGGCTAGTCTCCCACACTCAACTCTCACTTCACTTGGCCGAAATTTTTGAGTGTTTTCTCTCTCATTTTCAAGTTTTTGTTCTTCATTTTGGAGAGCAAAAATCATTCTCTTTGAAAAATCCTCAAGTTTTTCTAGTGCAAAACTTGAGGGGATTTACCTTGTTAAGTGGTGGGCTTGATTTTTGGAGGAAGGAAGCTTGTAGACTTATCTTGCCAAGAAGAGCTCAGTTGCTAGCAACTAAGTTGGAGCCATCATCAACTTCTTGAAGTTGATAGGTAAAAATTCTAAAACATCCTATGTATGTTTTGTTTTGTAAATATTGCATGAAAAACCAAGGTGGCCGAAATTTCTATGTTATTTTTCGAAATTTATGCTTCCGTTGCGTTTCCGGCCACCGTAACCGGTCCGCTTTCATTTATGACCAGCTATAAAATGTGCCATCTTAGAGAATCTTTCCACAACAACAAAAATAGAATCCCTCCCCTTCTTAGTCATAGGCAACCCCAAAATAAAGTCCATAGAAATGTCAATCCAAGTTCTTTTTAAGAATAGCACGCAAAGGTATTCCAAAAGTTATATTGACAACTTCAGTTTGTCCATCAGTTTGAGGATGACAAGTAGTAGAAAACAACAATTTTGTGCCAAGTTTAGCCCATAAAGTCTTCCAAAATTAACTCAAGAATTTAACATCGCGACGAGAAACAATAGTCCTAGACATGCCATGCAACCTAACGACTTCTTTAAAGAACAAATCCGCAATGTTTAAAGCATCATCGGTTTTATGACAAGCTATAAAATGTGCTATCTTAGAGAATCTATACACAACAACAAAAATAGAATCCATCCCCTTCTTAGTCCAAGGCAACCCCAAAATAAAGTCCCTAAAAATGTCAATCCAAGTTCGTTTTAAGAATAGCACGCAAAAGTGTTCCCAAAGTTCTATTCACAACTTCAGTTTGTCCATCCGTTTGAGGATGACAAGTAGTAGAAAACAACAATTTTGTGCAAAGTTTAGCCCATAAAGTCTTCCCAAAGTAACTCAAGAATTTAACATCGCGACCAGAAACAATAGTCCTAAGCATGCCATGCAACCTAGCGACATCTCTAAAGAACAAATCCGCTATGTTTGAAGCATCATCGGTTTTATGACAAGCTATTAAATGTGCAATCTTAGAGAATCTACCCACAACAACAAAAATAGAATCCCTCCCCTTCTTAGTCCTAGGCAACCCCAAAATAATGTCCATAGAAATGTCAATCCAACTTCGTTTTAAGAATAGCACGCAAAAGTGTTCCCAAAGTTCTATTCACAACTTCAGTTTGTCCATCTGTTTGAGGATGACAAATAGTAGAAAACAACAATTTTCTGCCAAGTTTAGCCCATAAAGTCTTCCAAAAGTAACTCAAGAATTTAACATCGCGACGAGAAACAATAGTCCTAGGCATGCCATGCAACCTAACGACTTCTCTAAAGATCATATCCGCAATGTTTGAAGCATCATCGGTTTTATGACAAGCTATAAAATGTGACATCTTAGAGAATCTATCCACAACAACAAAAAGAGAATCCCTCCCCTTCTTAGTCCAAGGCAACCCCAAAATAAAGTCTATAGAAATTTAATCCAAGTTCTTTTTAAGAATAGCACGCAAAGGTGTTCTCAAAGTTATATTGACAACTTCAGTTTGTCAATCAGTTTGAGGATGACAAGTAGTAGAAAACAACAATTTTGTGCCAAGTTTAGCCCATAAAGTCTTCCAAAAGTAATTCAAGAATTTAACATCGCGACGAGAAACAATATTCCTAGGCATGCCATGCAACCTAGCGACTTTTCTAAAGAACAAATCCGCTATGTTTGAAGCATCATCGGTTTTATGACAAGCTATAAAATGTGCCATCTTAGAGAATCTATCCACAACAAAAAAAATAGAATCCCTCCCCTTCTTAGTCCTAGGCAACCCCAAAATAAAGTCTATATAAATGTCAATCCAAGTTCGTTTTAAGAAGAGCACGCAAAAGTGTTCCCAAAGTTCTATTCACAAATTCAGTTTGTCCATCAGTTTGAGGATGACAAGTAGTAGAAAACAACAATTAGTGCCAAGTTTAGCTCATAAAGTATTCCAAAAGCAACTCAAGAATTTAACATCGCGACGAGAAACAATAGTCCTAGGCATGCCATGCAACCTAGCGACTTCTATAAAGAACAAATCCGCAATGTTTGAAGCATCATCGGTTTTATGACAAGCTATAAAATGTGCCATCTTAGAGAATCTATCCACAACAACAAAAATAGAATCCCTCCTCTTCTTAGTCATAGGCAACCCCAAAATAAAGTCCATAGAAATATCAATCCAAGTTCTTTTTAAAAATAGCACGCAAAGGTGTTCCCAAAGTTCTATTGACAACTACAGTTTGTCCATCCGTTTGAGGATGACAAGTAGTAAAAAACAACAATTTTGTGCCAAGTTTAGCCCATAAAGTATTCCAAAAATAACTCAAGAATTTAACATCGCAACGAGAAACAATAGTCCTAGGCATGCCTTGCAACCTAGCGACTTCTCTAAAGATCAAATCCGCAATGTTTGAAGCATCATCGGTTTTATGACAAGCTATAAAATGTGCCATATTAGAGAATCTATCCACAACAACAAAAATAGAATCCCTCCCCTTCTTAGTCCTAGGCAACCCCAAAATAAAGTCCATAGAAATGTCAATCCAAGTTCTTTTTAAGAATAGCACGCAAAGGTGTTCCCAAAGTTCTATTGACAACTTCAGTTTGTCCATCCGTTTGAGGATGACAAGTAGTAGAAAACAACAATTTTGTGCCAAGTTTAGCCCATAAAGTATTCCAAAAGTAACTCAAGAATTTAACATCGCGACGAGAAACAATAGTCCTAGGCATGCCTTGCAACCTAGCGAATTCTCTAAAGAACAAATCCGCAATGTTTGAAGCATCATCGGTTTTATTGTTAGAGTAGGTGCCCGTCGAGCCAATTGTTGGCCGAGTGTTCACAATGAAACTCTATGTATAAGCAATCTTTATTTTAGTAATATTTGAAATTATTATTTTGGCACATCTTTATCTGTATACCCATGCTAGTTCCATAGATAAAGCCCTTGAATATACAAATAGTAGAAAGAATATGAGATGCTCATATGATGAGTATCATGAAACTCATATTTGTAATACTGTATATTCTAAACGGTTCCTAGTCGATTCAGCCGCCACTAAGAAGGATATAGGCCGCTCGAGTTCGAGACTAGTATCTGTGTAATGCCCGGAAATTTAATCCTAGTAATCTATAATTATTGATATATAATTTGATATGATTATGAAAGGATTAATCGGGACACGAAATAAGATGTTATGTGAAGGGTGCGAATTGTGGGACAGAACAAGTGGCGCCCGAGCGGTAAGAAATGACCGCTCGAGCGCCAAAGTTCAATAGCAACTCGTCTTGGACAGAAGATGTGGCGCCCGGGCGGTAGTTTGTGACCGCCCGAGCGCCAAAGTGCATTCGGAGAATTCTTGGACAGAGAGTGCCGCGCTCGAGCGGTATTTTCTTACCGCCCGAGCGTCGACCAAAATGCATGAAAACAAGCCACGTTTCTTTAACCGAGCAAATTGATATATATACGTATATATTTGTTAAATCCCTCAGAATTCATAAAGAAGGAAACCGAGAAAAGGGTCAGGGAAAAGAGTGAAAAATCCTTACGCCTTTTGTGAGAAATCCGTCCTTCTGATTTTAAATCCGACTTCAGTACCGAGTTCCTATCAACGTAGGCTACAACTGGATGTAAGTTTTACTACGTTTTGACATTCTTTGAAATTATGATATTGTCAGAATTGAATAGGATTCATATATGATGTTCTGGTCATATTAGACATCATAGAATCGAAGTCAGATTAAAGAACGGACTGGTCATGTAATTGTTATGATTTTTGGAGTCGATTTGACTGAGAATTCATACCAGATATGTATTGTTATTGAGATTATGACTGGTATCGACATTTATTATAAGTTCTGGTATTATATCTGTGATGTTCGGACTGACGGGGATTATCGAGACTGTGTTGTTATACCGTCGAAACATCAGTTGATTGATATTGAACAGATTCGATAGTGATTTTGATTATATCGTGATATCGTCGATATGGATTAGATCGTATCTCAATGGACATTGATCAGATTATGTGTCTTGATTTGAATATTGAGCAGAACAGGTTCTGAATGGAATTGTTTATTGATATTTTATCTGTTCGATATTGTGATTACCAGATTGAGAATGGACCGAGATAGAGTCGGGACTTCTTCTTCTTCTTCTTCGGAGCGAGAAGATAAAGGTATAAATTAATGTTGAGTTGGGATTGCACAACTCGAGTGAGGTTTGACTCGAGTTTCCCTAAATCACATACTTTACTTTCTTGCATTGATATTTGCATTAAGTTGATTGATATACTTGTTCTCTTGAATTATAGATGACAGGTATTAGACGAGTAGTCTTATGACAGAAGTGCCTGATAGTGGTGGGATCACCACGGGCACATTGCACGATGTCATAAGATATTGTATTGGCGGAAGTGCCATCGTCTGTCGATGGATAATTGGCTATCGATGTGAATAGGATTATAGCTCCTTCTATTACTGGTGATCCGTATTGTATCGATGTGGATAGAATTATAACTTGATTCTATTACTGTTGATCGATGTTATATCGATGTGGATAGAATCGAAGTTTCTTCTATTACTGTTGATCGGTACTGTACTGATGTGGATAGAAACAGAGCTTCTCTATTACTGGTGATCGATACGATATCGACGTGGATAGAACTGGAGTCTTTTCTATTACTGTTGGTCGATATGGAATGCCAATGTCTGGAAACCGGGATCCCTAGGCTAGGACTGAGTCTAGTCTAAAACGTGAAGTCACGAGTCTGAGTGAAAATTACATTGATTTATATGTATTGATGTTGGTTATGTTCCTGAATATGGTTCATATTCCTTGCTGTTCCTGATATTGGTACAGGTTTAGAATAGGAATTATTCATGATATTGATTATGTTCCTGAATAGGGTACATGTTTAGAATATGATTTATTCTTGTTATTATTTCATGTCATGATGTTGATATGGGATATGATTTTCTATTATATGCTTTTATATTGTTTATATGATGGCATGTATACATGATTTATACTGGGATATTTATATCTCACCGGAGTTATCCGGCTGTTGTCTTGTTTGTATGTGTGCATGGCAACAGGTGGGCTAGGATCAGGGTCAAGAAGAGAACGAGGCGGGACTAGATAGCGTGGAGGTCCGGGCTTTGAAGCAACTTAGGATTCAGCACTGACTTGTAGTTGGACCTAGTTGGATTATTGTAGATCATACAATAATTGTATGTTATGTTTAATATGTAATTTGAATTTAATTACATTACGTTTCCGCTGTATAATTTAAGAAGAAAAAAAATTTAGACCCTGTTTATTATAATTGTTTGACTTATTCCTAACGACGATTAAGGAATGAATTAGCGTCCGGGTCCCCACAACAGGTGGTATCAGAGCTGTAGGTCCTTGAACTGTAGGTTCCTTAGCACTGAGATAGAGGAGAGTGAGCGGGGTAGAATGAGTTTTCTTTCCTTGCATGTGATTGCTAGCATGTGATTGATTATAATGTGGAATTACATTGCGTATGCTAGCATGATATTATGCTTTACTGCCTGGATTTATATGGCATATGATTGAATATAATGTTGAAATTACATTGTATATGCTAAGATTTCAGTATGTTTTTACTGGATATTAAGCTACATGTTACCTGAATATCTGAGTTGATTTGGTAATATGTATTATTTGAAACTGGATCATAACCAATTCTTGATCAGAGGTAAGCAGATCAGGATTGGGATTGAGACGGATTTGTCTCCTGTTACTACAAACGTCTGTGATTATCAGATATTCCTCCTAGAAGGATTCCAGAAAGGGGTAGTACATCGTATGATCAGATGGATGTGTCAGAAACTCTGATGGAAACACAGATGATAAAGTTTCAGTCGTTTCAACCACCGATTTTGAGGGGTGTTGAGGCACCAGCTGATTGTGAGACTTGGCTGGAGGAGATTGAAATGCTGTTTGAATTTCTGGGATTCACAGATGAGTGCAGAATTAAATTTGTTGGGAATCAACTACGGGAAGTCGCTAGGAGTTGGTGGCTGATAACCCGGGAAGCCATAGTACAGCGTGGTTTCACGATTACGTGGAAACTTTTCAAAGTGGAATTTTATCAAAGGTTTGTACCTCTATCATATCGAGAGGACAAAAGTGCAGAATTTGCAAATTTGAGCCAGGGTCATTGAAGATTGATGAATATTTGGCCCATTTCTTTACCTTGTTAAAGTTTGGTCCGCAAGTGGCTAGAAATGATACAGCTGTAGCTGATCAGTTTATCAAGGGCTTGACTCCAAAAACACGCACCTTGGTAACTGTGAAACAACCGAGTAATTTTACTGATACTCTGAATCGAGCCAGAAGAGCAGAAACCGTTCTAATGAGACAAAAGGAAGCTTCATATGTTCTTCCAACACCGATACCACAACAACTGCCTTCCAGAATCGAGATTGGCAGTAGCAGTGGTGGAAAGAAAGAGATGTTGAAAGTTCAAAAGAAGCAATTCAAGAAGTTTGGGAGCGGTTCATCTAGCTCCAGTGGCTCTAGTCCGAATTATACTGGAGTTTATTGCAGGAATTGCGGTGGGAGACATTGCCCGGAGCTATGCCACGGAGTGACTGGTCGGTGCAACTTCTGTAAACAGCAAGGACACTTTGCTAGAGTCTGTCCACAGAAAGGTGCCCGAAGATTTCAGGGAGCAGGATCATCTAGGGGTGGTGATCGAGAAACAGACCCAGGACACCCTTGATGATACAGTGACAGGTACTGATCTTTTATGATTAGGTTGCATATGTATTGATGTATACTAATGCATTCCTTGTGATTATCCTTGATTGAGTTACATTGATATATGCTTTACTTGTTGGGTCTGTATTTACTGTAGTATTGATTCTTTATCTTTTGGGGAAAGATTTTGATATCAGTGATATCCTGTGATATGTCATATACTGCAGTAAGTTGAGAATAAGAGTGAATTAGACTGGCTTGTACTTGTATTGTCTGATGATGACTGCATGATTGATATTGATATATCGAACTAGCACAGAGCTATTATAGAGTCTTGCCAGGAAATGGTAAGATTTGGACCTGAAATGGCCAAAGAATGAATGATATACGGTAAGGATTCTTGATTTTGAATTCCTTGATATCCGTATTATATATATGATTCGATGATTATCGAAAGGAATGGAGTAATTCCTCGTATATACGTTGATTACTTAAGCTGAGCCTATCAGGGATTGATTTACTAGTAGCAGAAGTTTGCTATAGTCTTGTTAATGAGATTTCAGGTTCGTCCTGTATCAGGAAGAGTGATTTCAGCTTTGATTTGATACCAGGTATTGGTTTCATTTTAAAATTTTTATAGACTGATACTGATTGAATCGATAGGATTGAGATATCAGTTGAAAGATTTATTACCTGAAGAGTTAGAGCTACATCTGATTATATGTTGCTCTGTAACGTATTTCAGTTCCATTTATGGGTTGATAAATCCTGTGTTCAGAAGTGTTCTGATGATTTTATGCTCGTTTTAACTATGATCTTTTGATATATTTGCAGCGTATGATTGATTGAATCGGACAATTGATATTTGTATGTAATATTCCGGGAACTGAGATTGTTATATACAGAAGTGTTCGGATATGAATCGGGATCAGAGTCTGTGATATCTGAAGATAGTATACTGATTGATTGTAGCACTGTGAGGCCATGATCAGTGGCTGAGAACGATATTGAATATAGCAGAATTTTCGAAATATCAGAAATTGCGTTCTATGCAGTTATTAAATCAGTATTGCGTATCGATAGTTTGAATCTGATCTGATATTGTTATCATTCTGAATCCGTGTTTTATACCGATTGTTATGAACCGTTGAGCTTACACACAGTTCAGTCGAGTCAGAACTGATTTTGAAGATTAAAGCAGTTCAGAAGTTTGAGCAGACTATCCAGAACTTGATTTTGATAGTCAGAACTGAATACCAGGTAGGTATTTTTCTTTAATTTATATTATTAACTGATTTGTTGTGTCAGATGTTCGAATTGGAAATGGCAGGTATTGTCAGATACACACAATAGTAGATTCAGTACTATTCTGGTTACAGGAAACGTGTGATAATTCGAATAGACCGTTTTGAAGTAAACAAATGAAAATCAGTTATGTCAGAATTTGTGTTGAAATGTCTAAATCGCTGACAGATGAAGACAGACAGATAGAAACTTTTAAATTACTGATCTTGATTATTGATTTCTAAATAGAAATGGGAGTACATTTCTATGGATTGTGTGATGACACTACTGTAATTTTGCCAAGATAGTGGCTATGATTGAACGATTGTTCAAATCTGCTTAGGTTATATTGTACAGGATGACGTACAAATATGACCAGACGACTGAGAGATATGTCAGAAACATGAGTCAAATTGTATTGAATGCCAGAGTTGATCTTATCCGACTGTGATTTTTATTTGATTTTATACTTTTGGCTGAGTGCATGAGATGATATTTTATCTATGATTTATAGATTGACGGATAGACGGAGTGGACTATCCTGATACTGGAGGATATCCAGGAAATGTAGTGCTGGATTATAGCACTAGTTGACATGATTCATGGTCATTTTTGAATTATTGTATGATAATAGCTATGAGATGAGTATCGAAATAGCAGTAGTTAAGGTATTATACAGTGAGAACTACGGATTTCCTTTGAATGAGGATGATATTGCGATAATACCTGAGATCAGATTTGATACGATCAGAAATCTGATAAGAAAAATGAAACTGATTTAGAAGAAATCGAGGATAGCTCAGAATTAATAAACTAAATATACTAACGTCGGACGATGACTGCTGGTATTTGGAACCGAAGATTGAGTATATCTCTGACCGGGATATCGATTGTTATGAGTTGATTGATTGGTATACACGGATGTTGTGTAGCCATTGTTCTGAGATTGAAATATCACGAATGATGTTGTTGACATGAGATTATTGTCGTTTCTGTAAGTCTCCTTCTTATATCTGATTTGAGATATGATCTAATTATCTGTATAACACGAGTTGAGTGTTTGTGATTTCGGAGACGAATCATATCTTAGAGGGGGAGAAATGTAATGCCCGGAAATTTAATCCTAGTAATCTATAATTATTGATATATAATTTGATATGATTATGAAAGGATTAATCGGGACACAAAATAAGATGTTATGTGAAGGGTGCGAATTGTGGGACAGAACAAGTGGCGCCCGAGCGGTAAGAAATGACCGCTCGAGCGCCAAAGTTCAATAGCAACACGTCTTGGACAGAAGATGTGGCGCCCGGGCAGTAGTTTGTGACCGCCCGAGCGCCAAAGTGCATTTGGAGAATTCTTGGACAGAGAGTGCCGCGCTCGAGCGGTATTTTCTTACCGCCCGAGCGCCGACCAAAATGCATGAAAACAAGCCACGTTTCTTTAACCGAGCAAATTGATATATATACGTATATATTTGTTAAATCCCTCAGAATTCATAAAGAAGGAAACCGAGAAAAGGGTCAGGGAAAAGAGTGAAAAATCCTTACGCCTTTTGTGAGAAATCCGTCCGTCTGATTTTAAATCCGACTTCAGTACCGAGTTCCTATCAACGTAGGCTACAACTGGACGTAAGTTTTACTACGTTTTGACATTCTTTGAAATTATGATATTGTCAGAATTGAATAGGATTCATATATGATGTTCTGGTCATATTAGACATCATAGAATCGAAGTCAGATTAAAGAACGGACTGGTCATGTAATTTTTATGATTTTTGGAGTCGATTTGACTGAGAATTCATATCAGATATGTATTGTTATTGAGATTATGACTGGTATCGACATTTATTATAAGTTCTGGTATTATATCTGTGATGTTCGGACTGACGGGGATTATCGAGACTGTGTTGTTATACTGTCGAAACATCAGTTGATTGATATTGAACAGATTCGATAGTGATTTTGATTATATCATGATATCGTCGATATGGATTAGATCGTATCTCAATGGACATTGATCAGATTATGTATCTTGATTTGAATATTGAGCAGAACAGGTTCTGAATGGAATTGTTTATTGATATTATATCTGTTCGATATTGTGATTACCAGATTGAGAAAGGACCGAGATAGAGTCGGGACTTCTTCTTCTTCTTCTTCTTCTTCGGAGCGAGAAGATAAAGGTATAAATTAATGTTGAGTTGGGATTGCACAACTCGAGTGAGGTTTGACTCGAGTTTCTGAAAGCGGACCAGTTACGGTGGCCGGAAGCGCAACGGAAGTCAAAAATTTTAATTTTTAGCACAAAAATTCGGCCACCATATATATTTTGTGTAATATTTACAAAATCACAAAAACATGCATAGGATGTTTAAGAAAGATTTACCTATCAACCTCTTGAGGTTGATGTTTGGCTCCAACTTTGTTGTGAACAACAAAGCTCTTGAAATGGAAGATAAGTCTACAAGCTCCTCCTCCTTTGCTTCAAAATCAAGCCCACCACTAGCAATGTAAACCCCTTCAAATATTGCACTAGAAATATTTGAAGATTTTTCAATGAGAATGATTTTGTATCTCCAAAAATGAAGAACAAAAATGAGAGAGAATGGAGAGAAATTTTTTTTTTTAAAAAAATTTCGGCCAAAGTGAGATTGTGTGGAGTGTGGGAGACTAGCCTAGGTTGTTGTGTAAAGTTGTCTCTCAAAAGTTGCATGCTTTTGGAATTTTTTAATAAAAAGTAAACAACAACCTTTCACCTCCCAAGCATGCAAACCCTAGCATGTCTCACATATATAAAATGGTTTTTAACACATTAAAAACCATAGACTAAATTTTAATTATCTCAAACATTTTGAGATTAATTAAATATTACTTGAATTTATTCAAGTCCCACTAGTTAAATAATTATTTTAATTGAGCTCTACAAGACTCAATATTATTAATTCAACACTTGAACTATTTTTAATTATTTGGACTCTACTAGGTCCACTAGTGTTTAATTAATTCAACACTTGAATTAATTTAATTTAGTCTCCAATAATGTTTATGAAAATCACAATTTTCAACTACATTATTTACTTGGCCAAATTTTAATCTTAGGAACACTTCCATAAATTAAAATTTATATTTCTCTCTTAGAAGTCATACTTCTATTTTTCTTAACGCTTATAAACACATTTATAAGCCGTTCAACACATTGAACTATTTTACTTCTCATCGGGATTTACAAAGCAAGTACTTGTGTGGCCCTCAATGGTTCATTGATACAACTAGCCGTGGGTTCACATCTCTATGTGATTCGGACTAAACATGTCCTTATTCGAGCATACCCCAATTGCTCCATTCTTACTTATCAACTCCTTGATAGTAAGAACGTCAGAACTCAAGTCTGATAGTACCCAACCAATCACGTTAAACGCCTAGCAGCATCGCTTACGTGATACCCTAGGTATCACATGATAGTGCCTGCAAGAACCATTCAATTATGGTTAGCGTACAGTACGGTCCCTTCAACTCATATATCCCGACCGATTCGACAACTATTGGTCTATCGAGAGTTGTCAATGAATCGATACTATGTGTCATGTTGTGGTTGCATCGATGGTGTAATCTATGAAACCCCTTTCATAATTACCACCATACTCTGATCAGAGATTTCAACCCACACATACATGAAAAACACATAGGATATCCATACCCGTAGGTAAGCGGTGAATCCCCGACTACAATGCATCGACTCCTATATGTTTCGCCGTAACACCCAACCTTGTCACCTAATGACCCCATAAGAGTCGGTAAACAAGTCAAAGTGAAACGCTAGCACATAGAGTCTCAATGTTGTCCCGGGTCATAAGGACTAATTCTGTACAACCATAAACCAGGACTTTTCCACTCGATAAGTGAGAACCACTTGGAAAGTCCTTTTATGGAGGGTTGTTCAGTGCACTCTACCAGGAGCACCTATCTGCATGCTCGGACATCACAATGTCCCCTACCAATGAAACATGGTACTCACATCGCAGATACTAGTCTCTAACTCGAGCGACCTTTATCCTTCTTAGTGGCGGCTGAATCGACTAGGAACGGTTCAGAATATACAGTATTCCAAATATGAGTTTCATGATACTCATCATATGAGCATCTCATATTCTTTC
Source organism: Primulina eburnea (assembly GCF_022965805.1). Lineage (NCBI taxonomy): Eukaryota > Viridiplantae > Streptophyta > Magnoliopsida > Lamiales > Gesneriaceae > Primulina > Primulina eburnea. Next base: position 24,956,665 of record NC_133110.1, read on the forward strand.
TACTATTTGTATATTCAAGGACTTTATCTATGCAACTAGCATGGGTATAAAGATAAAGATGCGCCAAATTAATAAATTCAAATATTATTAAAATAAAGATCGTTTATACAAAGAGTTTCATCGTGAACAGTCGGCCAACATTTGGCTCGACGTGCACCTACTCTAACAATCTCCCACTTGCACTAGAGCCAACTACCTATATTCTTTAGACCCATTGATTCGCGATGCTTCTCGAATGATGGTCCTGGTAAAGGCTTAGTTAGTGGATCAGCAACATTATCTGCGGAGCCGACTTTTTCAATCACGACATCTCCTCTTTCCACGATCTCTCTGAGGATGTGGTACTTTCTCAATACGTGTTTGGACTTCTGATGAGACCTTGGCTCCTTCGCCTGAGCTATGGCTCCCGTGTTGTCGCACATCACCGGGATAGGAGCAACTCCATTTGGAATGACGCCCAACTCTTGGACGAAATTCCTAATCCAAACAGCCTCCTTTGCTGCAGCCGATGCAGCAATGTATTCTGCCTCAGTGGTGGAATCCGCAGTACTGTCTTGCTTGGAACTCTTCCAAGAGACAGCACCACCATTGAGCATGAATATGAATCCGGAGGTTGACTTCGAGTCATCAATATCGCTTTGGAAGCTAGAGTCGGTATAGCCTTCCAATTGAGTTCTCCACCCCCATAGACCAAAAACAACTTATTGGTCCTTCTCAAATACTTGAGGATGTCTTTCACAGCTTTCCAGTGTGGAAGACCAGGGTTGGATTGATATCTACTCACTACACTTAGTGCAAATGCCACGTCAGGACGTGTAGATATCATCCCATACATGATACTACCAATAGCCGAAGCATACGGAATTCGTGTCATCGCCGCTATCTCTGCATCAGTCTTGGGAGACATAGACTTGGATAGGGACACGCCATGACACATTGGTAGATGTCCTCTCTTGGACTCATCCATCGAGAACCGCTTCACGATGGTATCAATGTATGTGGACTGGGTGAGACCAAGCAATCTTCTTGATCTATCTCTATAGATCTGTATTCCCAATACAAAAGATGCTTCACCCAAGTCCTGCATTGAGAACTTACTTGCTAACCATATCTTTGTTGATTGCAACATTCCTACATCATTCCCAATGAGTAGAATGTCATCAACATAAAGAACAAGGAATGTCACAGCACTCCCACTGACCTTCTTATACACACAGGGTTCCTCGGAATTCTTAGTAAAACCAAACTCTTTGATTGTACTATCGAATCTGAGGTTCCAGCTCCTCGATGCCTGCTTAAGACCATAAATAGATCTTTGAAGTTTGCATACCATATGCTCACTTCCGATGGATGTAAACCCTTCAGGTTGAGACATGTAAATTTCTTCCTTAATATCCCCATTAAGGAAGGCTGTCTTCACATCCATCTGCCATATCTCATAGTCAAACCATGCAGCTATGGCTAGCAATATCCTAATGGACTTGAACATCGCAACTGGAGAAAAGGTTTCCTCATAGTCAACACCTTGTCTTTGAGGATACCCTTTTGCTACCAATCGCGCCTTGAAGGTCAATACCTTCCCATCCGCCCCAAGTTTCCTCTTGTAAATCCATTTACACCCTATGGGAACAGTTCCCTCAGGTGGATCCACAAGATTCCACACTTGGTTCGAATGCATGGAATTCATCTCAGATTCCATTGCTTCAAGCCATTTGGATGAATCGGCATCCGATAACGCTTCCTTGAAGGTCCTTGGATCACATTCAAGATTAGGCTCATCATGGCCCTCTTCAAGAAGCAGACCATACCTTACAGGTGGTCTCGAGATCCTCTCGGATCTCCTAGGAGCTTGTATCTCCTCACTTAGCTCATTGGGTGTGGGTTCTACAACTGTGGGTGTCTCTCGAACCTCTTCGAGTTCTATCATCTCACCTTTTCTATCTAATAGAAATTCCATTTCCAAAAAGGTTGCGTTCCTAGAAACAAACACCTTTGTTTCTTGGGGATGATAGAAATAATATCCAATGGAATTTCTTGGATATCCCACAAAGTAGCATAAAATGGATCGACTATCCAATTTATCTCCCACTGTCTGCTTCACATAAGCAGGACACCCCCATATTCTAAGATAAGAATACTTGGGAGGCTTACCCATCCATATCTCATATGGAGTATTGTCAACTGCCTTTGTATGGACATTGTTCAACAACAGTGCCGCTGTTTCAAGCGCATATCCCCAAAAGGATGGCGGCAACTCCGTGAACCCCATCATAGACCGAACCATGTCCATCAAAGTCCGGTTACGACGCTCCGAAACACCATTTAACTGCGGTGTAGCGGGCGGAGTCCACTGCGAGAGAATCCCATTCTCTCTAAGATACTCTTGGAACTCGGCACCGAAGTACTCACCACCTCGATCCGATCGAAGTGTCTTGATGCTTCGTCCCAATTGCTTCTCTACTTCACTTCTGAATTCTTTGAACCTTTCAAAGGCTTCAGACTTGTATTTCATCAAATACACATACCCATACCTCGAATGGTCATCGGTAAAGGTGATGAAGTAGGCATGTCCATGCTTAGTGGTGATGCTAAGCGGACCGCACACATCGGTATGGATCAAATCCAATAACCCTTTGGCTCGCTCCGCATGGCCCTTAAAGGGAATTTTGGTCATCTTTCCTTTCAGACAGGATTCACAAGTCGTGAGAGCATTAATATCGGGCATATCAAACATGCCAACTCCCACTAACTTGTTCATCCTTCTTAGGGATATATGACCTAATCGAGCATGCCATAATTGTGCCGAATTAAGAGTATCTTGTTTGCGCTTATTTGTTGTTGTTATTGTTTGGACATTGTTAAATGGAATATCTTTTAATTTTAAGGTGTAGAGATTGTTTTCAAGTTCACCGGTACCAACTAAACATTCATTCTTGTAAATATTGCAAACACCTTTGCCAAATAAACAAGAAAATCCATCGATATCAAGCATAGGAATGGAAATAATGTTTTTGATCAAGTCTGGTACAAATAAAACATCTCTTAAAACCAAATTAAAATCATTGTTCAAACATAAATAAACATCTCCCACAGCCTTGGCAGCAACCCTTGCTCCATTGCCCAACCTCAAGAAGGTCTCACCTTCCCTGAGCTTCCTACTTCTTCCCATCACCTGCAAATCATTACAGAGATGTGAGCCACAGCCGGTATCCAATACCCAAGAAGTAGAGTTAATGGAGATATTCACTTCAATGTAGAACATACCTTTGCCAGAACCCTTCTGCGCAAGATATTCCCTGCAGTTACGCCTCCAATGTCCAGGATTCTTGCAGTGGTGACAGATGTCAACAGTCTTCTCAGCCTTGGCTGGCGCGGCTGCCACTACGGGACTCGGAGTCTGCCTCTTCAAGGGCTCGCTCTTCTTGGGGCGCTTGAAAGAACGCTTCTTTCCTTTCCCAGGTGGACCGGTCTTCGTGCCAGATGAAGAGCCCACATAAAGAACCTGCTTCTCCTTTTTGATTGTGGACTCAAAGGTCACAAGCATGTTCACCAACTCTTCAAGGCTGGGCTCGAGCTTGTTCATATTGAAGTTCACGACAAAAGGATCGAAAGAGCTAGGCAGTGACAACAGCAACACATCCGTGGTCAACTCTGATGGCAAGATCAAATCCATGCCCACGAGCTTGTCCACGAGCCCAATCAACTTTAGGCCATGCTCATGGACCGAAGTCCCATCTCGCATGCGTAAAGTGATGAGCTCCTTTACTGTGGCATGCCTCAAAGGCCGAGTCTGCTCACCGAAGAGCTCCTTGAGGTGCATATGAATGTCAGCAGCATTCTTAGCATCCTCGAATCGCCTTTGCAGCTCATCGTTCATCGAAGCCTGCATGTAACACTTGGCCTTCAAGTCATGGTCGCACCAATCCTTGTAGGTCTGCAGTTCCTCGGGATTGCAGTCAGTCGGAGCCTCATCAGGGGGCGACTCAGTCAGTGTGTATGCGATTTTCTCCGAGTTTAAGACAATCTTTAAATTTCTTAGCCAAGTGATATAGTTTGGTCCGGTTAGAACGTGTTTTTCGAGAATTACGGAAAACGGGTTGCGAATTGATGACATTGTCAAAGATTTGTACTGAAAAGTAAAACAGATAAATGTTAATGACTATTTTAAAATATTTAATAAGATATAAAGTTTGGACTTATACTTTATAAATTATCGCTCCCACTGTTTTGACATTTTCACTACCCTCTAGTGAAAACGGGAAACACTTTCCTCAGTAGGTACGTAAGGTCCAATTAGCGAATTGTGATCCCGAATAATATCGGCCATCACAACTCCTAAAAGGTAGTTTCCAATTGCATCGCCATGCAACCCTCTACGTATACTTTTGTCTCACGTTTGATTAGGACCCAATAATATGACGTCGTTCATCTTTACGTGTCAAGCCTAACCCATCGATATTGAACCTTAATGGACGGTCGCCATGAGTTCCCTCAATAATATGAGCCGAAATCATGGGAGTTCCACGTAGTTCACATCACCATGTCAATGGATGTCACAGCTTTCCGGCACCCAGGGCCCCCTCAATAATATGAGCCGAGCCCCGAGTACGGGTAGCGTTCATCATGCATCAATTGTCGATGGAAGACAAGGAAATTATAAACAAATTTATAATTCCCCTTTTCGGACTTGATATTAATTTTGAATCTTATTCAAAATGAGGGTTTTTTAATTTTGAAAGGTCTCATCATTAATTTTATTTTAAAAGCTCGCCATGTTTGATCGTATGTTTGCCGGATTCATGCAACTTTGTTATTATAATAATAATAACGCACATACTCATTATTTATAACATATCATGCATATATTATAAATAGAAAACAATACAAGGATGATCAATTGCCCCAAAACTAATGGCCCGTGTGAGCCAAACACGGGCCTAGGTCAAATCCTAGGGTAAATGCACGGGATGCTATGCAACTAAATTATTACATTAGCATCCAATATTACATGTCTTCGATCTTCATAATCACCAAGGCCACCATCTTCCAATCTTGATCTTCCACTATTCTAATATTTACAATTAAATATCCATGGCACATAGGGATACATCTCATGGGGTGGGAACGGGCCATAAACCAAGCCCACTTTAAATTGATAATTATTACAATCATTCAACACAAATATCCTAGCATACACCTAGCAAATTGGGCTTGGGCTTTTGATCATCCTTCATGCATAATATCATATATCATACACCATCAATTAATTATCACAATAATTAATTGATCCAATATTATATATCTTGATCCAATCACTAACCGCCACAATTATAAATTAAATTAACAAAGTATACAAACACCTTTGTATACTTTCAAATTAATTTATTTATAATCGAATTTCTTGTAAATCACCATTTACTATAAATAATTAAAGTCTTACTTCAATTATTTATTTTATGAGAAAATATGTGCAACAATTGTAAATTTAAACTTAAGGGCCCAAAACTCATTTTTCAAAAAAATACTTAGGCCCATTTAAATTTCACAAAATATGTTGACCATCTAATGGCCCAACATCTCAAGGCCCATGACACTAAGATTCTCCAAAACACTTTTGGAAACCCTAGCCGTCATCGCCGTCGCCGGAGCTCCGTCGCCGGATTCCGGCCACAAAAAAAAATTTTTTGGGCTGCCCGAAAAAATGTTTTGTAAAATTTTCGGTCCTTGAGTATAGTATGCACAAAAATTCTCAAACGGTTAGAAATCGATCTCAACATAATATTATGCAAATATTACACAAAAACCGTAACCTTAGCTCGAATACCACTTGAAAGCGGACCGGTTACGGTGGCCGGAAGCGCAACGGAAGTCAAAAATTTTAATTTTTAGCACAAAAATTCGGCCACCATATATATTTTGTGTAATATTTACAAAATCACAAAAACATGCATAGGATGTTTAAGAAAGATTTACCTATCAACCTCTTGAGGTTGATGTTTGGCTCCAACTTTGTTGTGAACAACAAAGCTCTTGAAATGGAAGATAAGTCTACAAGCTCCTCCTCCTTTGCTTCAAAATCAAGCCCACCACTAGCAATGTAAACCCCTTCAAATATTGCACTAGAAATATTTGAAGATTTTTCAATGAGAATGATTTTGTATCTCCAAAAATGAAGAACAAAAATGAGAGAGAATGGAGAGAAATTTTTTTTTTAAAAAAAATTTCGGCCAAAGTGAGATTGTGTGGAGTGTGGGAGACTAGCCTAGGTTATTGTGTAAAGTTGTCTCTCAAAAGTTGCATGCTTTTGGAATTTTTTAATAAAAAGTAAACAACAACCTTTCACCTCCCAAGCATGCAAACCCTAGCATGTCTCACATATATAATATGGTTTTTAACACATTAAAAACCATAGACTAAATTTTAATTATCTCAAACATTTTGAGATTAATTAAATATTACTTGAATTTATTCAAGTCCCACTAGTTAAATAATTATTTTAATTGAGCTCTACAAGACTCAATATTATTAATTCAACACTTGAATTATTTTTAATTATTTGGACTCTACTAGGTCCACTAGTGTTTAATTAATTCAACACTTGAATTAATTTAATTTAGTCTCCAATAATGTTTATGAAAATCACAATTTTCAACTACATTATTTACTTGGCCAAATTTTAATCTTAGGAACACTTCCATAAATTAAAATTTATATTTCTCTCTTAGAAGTCATACTTCTATTTTTCTTAACGCTTATAAACACATTTATAAGCCGTTCAACACATTGAACTATTTTACTTCTCATCGGGATTTACAAAGCAAGTACTTGTGTGGCCCTCAATGGTTCATTGATACAACTAGCCGTGGGTTCACATCTCTATGTGATTCGGACTAAACATGTCCTTATTCGAGCATACCCCAATTGCTCCATTCTTACTTATCAACTCCTTGATAGTAAGAACGTCAGAACTCAAGTCTGATAGTACCCAACCAATCACGTTAAACGCCTAGCAGCATCGCTTACGTGATACCCTAGGTATCACATGATAGTGCCTGCAAGAACCATTCAATTATGGTTAGCGTACAGTACGGTCCCTTCAACTCATATATCCCGACCGATTCGACAACTATTGGTCTATCGAGAGTTGTCAATGAATCGATACTATGTGTCATGTTGTGGTTGCATCGATGGTGTAATCTATGAAACCCCTTTCATAATTACCACCATACTCTGATCAGAGATTTCAACCCACACATACATGAAAAACACATAGGATATCCATACCCGTAGGTAAGCGGTGAATCCCCGACTACAATGCATCGACTCCTATATGTTTCGCCGTAACACCCAACCTTGTCACCTAATGACCCCATAAGAGTCGGTAAACAAGTCAAAGTGAAACGCTAGCACATAGAGTCTCAATGTTGTCCCGGGTCATAAGGACTAATTCTGTACAACCATAAACCAGGACTTTTCCACTCGATAAGTGAGAACCACTTGGAAAGTCCTTTTATGGAGGGTTGTTCAGTGCACTCTACCAGGAGCACCTATCTGCATGCTCGGACATCACAATGTCCCCTACCAATGAAACATGGTACTCACATCGCAGATACTAGTCTCTAACTCGAGCGACCTTTATCCTTCTTAGTGGCGGCTGAATCGACTAGGAACGGTTCAGAATATACAGTATTCCAAATATGAGTTTCATGATACTCATCATATGAGCATCTCATATTCTTTCTACTATTTGTATATTCAAGGACTTTATCTATGCAACTAGCATGGGTATAAAGATAAAGATGCGCCAAATTAATAAATTCAAATATTATTAAAATAAAGATCGTTTATACAAAGAGTTTCATCGTGAACAGTCGGCCAACATTTGGCTCGACGTGCACCTACTCTAACAATCTCCCACTTGCACTAGAGCCAACTACCTATATTCTTTAGACCCATTGATTCGCGATGCTTCTCGAATGATGGTCCTGGTAAAGGCTTAGTTAGTGGATCAGCAACATTATCTGCGGAGCCGACTTTTTCAATCACGACATCTCCTCTTTCCACGATCTCTTTGAGGATGTGGTACTTTCTCAATACGTGTTTGGACTTCTGATGAGACCTTGGCTCCTTCGCCTGAGCTATGGCTCCCGTGTTGTCGCACATCACCGGGATAGGAGCAACTCCATTTGGAATGACGCCCAACTCTTGGACGAAATTCCTAATCCAAACAGCCTCCTTTGCTGCAGCCGATGCAGCAATGTATTCTGCCTCAGTGGTGGAATCCGCAGTACTGTCTTGCTTGGAACTCTTCCAAGAGACAGCACCACCATTGAGCATGAATATGAATCCGGAGGTTGACTTCGAGTCATCAATATCGCTTTGGAAGCTAGAGTCGGTATAGCCTTCCAATTGAGTTCTCCACCCCCATAGACCAAAAACAACTTATTGGTCCTTCTCAAATACTTGAGGATGTCTTTCACAGCTTTCCAGTGTGGAAGACCAGGGTTGGATTGATATCTACTCACTACACTTAGTGCAAATGCCACGTCAGGACGTGTAGATATCATCCCATACATGATACTACCAATAGCCGAAGCATACGGAATTCGTGTCATCGCCGCTATCTCTGCATCAGTCTTGGGAGACATAGACTTGGATAGGGACACGCCATGACACATTGGTAGATGTCCTCTCTTGGACTCATCCATCGAGAACCGCTTCACGATGGTATCAATGTATGTGGACTGGGTGAGACCAAGCAATCTTCTTGATCTATCTCTATAGATCTGTATTCCCAATACAAAAGATGCTTCACCCAAGTCCTGCATTGAGAACTTACTTGCTAACCATATCTTTGTTGATTGCAACATTCCTACATCATTCCCAATGAGTAGAATGTCATCAACATAAAGAACAAGGAATGTCACAGCACTCCCACTGACCTTCTTATACACACAGGGTTCCTCGGAATTCTTAGTAAAACCAAACTCTTTGATTGTACTATCGAATCTGAGGTTCCAGCTCCTCGATGCCTGCTTAAGACCATAAATAGATCTTTGAAGTTTGCATACCATATGCTCACTTCCGATGGATGTAAACCCTTCAGGTTGAGACATGTAAATTTCTTCCTTAATATCCCCATTAAGGAAGGCTGTCTTCACATCCATCTGCCATATCTCATAGTCAAACCATGCAGCTATGGCTAGCAATATCCTAATGGACTTGAACATCGCAACTGGAGAAAAGGTTTCCTCATAGTCAACACCTTGTCTTTGAGGATACCCTTTTGCTACCAATCGCGCCTTGAAGGTCAATACCTTCCCATCCGCCCCAAGTTTCCTCTTGTAAATCCATTTACACCCTATGGGAACAGTTCCCTCAGGTGGATCCACAAGATTCCACACTTGGTTCGAATGCATGGAATTCATCTCAGATTCCATTGCTTCAAGCCATTTGGATGAATCGGCATCCGATAACGCTTCCTTGAAGGTCCTTGGATCACATTCAAGATTAGGCTCATCATGGCCCTCTTCAAGAAGCAGACCATACCTTACAGGTGGTCTCGAGATCCTCTCGGATCTCCTAGGAGCTTGTATCTCCTCACTTAGCTCATTGGGTGTGGGTTCTACAACTGTGGGTGTCTCTCGAACCTCTTCGAGTTCTATCATCTCACCTTTTCTATCTAATAGAAATTCCATTTCCAAAAAGGTTGCGTTCCTAGAAACAAACACCTTTGTTTCTTGGGGATGATAGAAATAATATCCAATGGAATTTCTTGGATATCCCACAAAGTAGCATAAAATGGATCGACTATCCAATTTATCTCCCACTGTCTGCTTCACATAAGCAGGACACCCCCATATTCTAAGATAAGAATACTTGGGAGGCTTACCCATCCATATCTCATATGGAGTATTGTCAACTGCCTTTGTATGGACATTGTTCAACAACAGTGCCGCTGTTTCAAGCGCATATCCCCAAAAGGATGGCGGCAACTCCGTGAACCCCATCATAGACCGAACCATGTCCATCAAAGTCCGGTTACGACGCTCCGAAACACCATTTAACTGCGGTGTAGCGGGCGGAGTCCACTGCGAGAGAATCCCATTCTCTCTAAGATACTCTTGGAACTCGGCACCGAAGTACTCACCACCTCGATCCGATCGAAGTGTCTTGATGCTTCGTCCCAATTGCTTCTCTACTTCACTTCTGAATTCTTTGAACCTTTCAAAGGCTTCAGACTTGTATTTCATCAAATACACATACCCATACCTCGAATGGTCATCGGTAAAGGTGATGAAGTAGGCATGTCCATGCTTAGTGGTGATGCTAAGCGGACCGCACACATCGGTATGGATCAAATCCAATAACCCTTTGGCTCGCTCCGCATGGCCCTTAAAGGGAATTTTGGTCATCTTTCCTTTCAGACAGGATTCACAAGTCGTGAGAGCATTAATATCGGGCATATCAAACATGCCAACTCCCACTAACTTGTTCATCCTTCTTAGGGATATATGACCTAATCGAGCATGCCATAATTGTGCCGAATTAAGAGTATCTTGTTTGCGCTTATTTGTTGTTGTTATTGTTTGGACATTGTTAAATGGAATATCTTTTAATTTTAAGGTGTAGAGATTGTTTTCAAGTTCACCGGTACCAACTAAACATTCATTCTTGTAAATATTGCAAACACCTTTGCCAAATAAACAAGAAAATCCATCGATATCAAGCATAGGAATGGAAATAATGTTTTTGATCAAGTCTGGTACAAATAAAACATCTCTTAAAACCAAATTAAAATCATTGTTCAAACATAAATAAACATCTCCCACAGCCTTGGCAGCAACCCTTGCTCCATTGCCCAACCTCAAGAAGGTCTCACCTTCCCTGAGCTTCCTACTTCTTCCCATCACCTGCAAATCATTACAGAGATGTGAGCCACAGCCGGTATCCAATACCCAAGAAGTAGAGTTAATGGAGATATTCACTTCAATGTAGAACATACCTTTGCCAGAACCCTTCTGCGCAAGATATTCCCTGCAGTTACGCCTCCAATGTCCAGGATTCTTGCAGTGGTGACAGATGTCAACAGTCTTCTCAGCCTTGGCTGGCGCGGCTGCCACTACGGGACTCGGAGTCTGCCTCTTCAAGGGCTCGCTCTTCTTGGGGCGCTTGAAAGAACGCTTCTTTCCTTTCCCAGGTGGACCGGTCTTCGTGCCAGATGAAGAGCCCACATAAAGAACCTGCTTCTCCTTTTTGATTGTGGACTCAAAGGTCACAAGCATGTTCACCAACTCTTCAAGGCTGGGCTCGAGCTTGTTCATATTGAAGTTCACGACAAAAGGATCGAAAGAGCTAGGCAGTGACAACAGCAACACATCCGTGGTCAACTCTGATGGCAAGATCAAATCCATGCCCACGAGCTTGTCCACGAGCCCAATCAACTTTAGGCCATGCTCATGGACCGAAGTCCCATCTCGCATGCGTAAAGTGATGAGCTCCTTTACTGTGGCATGCCTCAAAGGCCGAGTCTGCTCACCGAAGAGCTCCTTGAGGTGCATATGAATGTCAGCAGCATTCTTAGCATCCTCGAATCGCCTTTGCAGCTCATCGTTCATCGAAGCCTGCATGTAACACTTGGCCTTCAAGTCATGGTCGCACCAATCCTTGTAGGTCTGCAGTTCCTCGGGATTGCAGTCAGTCGGAGCCTCATCAGGGGGCGACTCAGTCAGTGTGTATGCGATTTTCTCCGAGTTTAAGACAATCTTTAAATTTCTTAGCCAAGTGATATAGTTTGGTCCGGTTAGAACGTGTTTTTCGAGAATTACGGAAAACGGGTTGCGAATTGATGACATTGTCAAAGATTTGTACTGAAAAGTAAAACAGATAAATGTTAATGACTATTTTAAAATATTTAATAAGATATAAAGTTTGGACTTATACTTTATAAATTATCGCTCCCACTGTTTTGACATTTTCACTACCCTCTAGTGAAAACGGGAAACACTTTCCTCAGTAGGTACGTAAGGTCCAATTAGCGAATTGTGATCCCGAATAATATCGGCCATCACAACTCCTAAAAGGTAGTTTCCAATTGCATCGCCATGCAACCCTCTACGTATACTTTTGTCTCACGTTTGATTAGGACCCAATAATATGACGTCGTTCATCTTTACGTGTCAAGCCTAACCCATCGATATTGAACCTTAATGGACGGTCGCCATGAGTTCCCTCAATAATATGAGCCGAAATCATGGGAGTTCCACGTAGTTCACATCACCATGTCAATGGATGTCACAGCTTTCCGACACCCAGGGCCCCCTCAATAATATGAGCCGAGCCCCGAGTACGGGTAGCGTTCATCATGCATCAATTGTCGATGGAAGACAAGGAAATTATAAACAAATTTATAATTCCCCTTTTCGGACTTGATATTAATTTTGAATCTTATTCAAAATGAGGGTTTTTTAATTTTGAAAGGTCTCATCATTAATTTTATTTTAAAAGCTCGCCATGTTTGATCGTATGTTTGCCGGATTCATGCAACTTTGTTATTATAATAATAATAACGCACATACTCATTATTTATAACATATCATGCATATATTATAAATAGAAAACAATACAAGGATGATCAATTGCCCCAAAACTAATGGCCCGTGTGAGCCAAACACGGGCCTAGGTCAAATCCTAGGGTAAATGCACGGGATGCTATGCAACTAAATTATTACATTAGCATCCAATATTACATGTCTTCGATCTTCATAATCACCAAGGCCACCATCTTCCAATCTTGATCTTCCACTATTCTAATATTTACAATTAAATATCCATGGCACATAGGGATACATCTCATGGGGTGGGAACGGGCCATAAACCAAGCCCACTTTAAATTGATAATTATTACAATCATTCAACACAAATATCCTAGCATACACCTAGCAAATTGGGCTTGGGCTTTTGATCATCCTTCATGCATAATATCATATATCATACACCATCAATTAATTATCACAATAATTAATTGATCCAATATTATATATCTTGATCCAATCACTAACCGCCACAATTATAAATTAAATTAACAAAGTATACAAACACCTTTGTATACTTTCAAATTAATTTATTTATAATCGAATTTCTTGTAAATCACCATTTACTATAAATAATTAAAGTCTTACTTCAATTATTTATTTTATGAGAAAATATGTGCAACAATTGTAAATTTAAACTTAAGGGCCCAAAACTCATTTTTCAAAAAAATACTTAGGCCCATTTAAATTTCACAAAATATGTTGACCATCTAATGGCCCAACATCTCAAGGCCCATGACACTAAGATTCTCCAAAACACTTTTGGAAACCCTAGCCGTCATCGCCGTCGCCGGAGCTCCGTCGCCGGATTCCGGCCACAAAAAAAAATTTTTTGGGCTGCCCGAAAAAATGTTTTGTAAAATTTTCGGTCCTTGAGTATAGTATGCACAAAAATTCTCAAACGGTTAGAAATCGATCTCAACATAATATTATGCAAATATTACACAAAAACCGTAACCTTAGCTCGAATACCACTTGAAAGCGGACCGGTTACGGTGGCCGGAAGCGCAACGGAAGTCAAAAATTTTAATTTTTAGCACAAAAATTCGGCCACCATATATATTTTGTGTAATATTTACAAAATCACAAAAACATGCATAGGATGTTTAAGAAAGATTTACCTATCAACCTCTTGAGGTTGATGTTTGGCTCCAACTTTGTTGTGAACAACAAAGCTCTTGAAATGGAAGATAAGTCTACAAGCTCCTCCTCCTTTGCTTCAAAATCAAGCCCACCACTAGCAATGTAAACCCCTTCAAATATTGCACTAGAAATATTTGAAGATTTTTCAATGAGAATGATTTTGTATCTCCAAAAATGAAGAACAAAAATGAGAGAGAATGGAGAGAAATTTTTTTTTTAAAAAAAATTTCGGCCAAAGTGAGATTGTGTGGAGTGTGGGAGACTAGCCTAGGTTATTGTGTAAAGTTGTCTCTCAAAAGTTGCATGCTTTTGGAATTTTTTAATAAAAAGTAAACAACAACCTTTCACCTCCCAAGCATGCAAACCCTAGCATGTCTCACATATATAATATGGTTTTTAACACATTAAAAACCATAGACTAAATTTTAATTATCTCAAACATTTTGAGATTAATTAAATATTACTTGAATTTATTCAAGTCCCACTAGTTAAATAATTATTTTAATTGAGCTCTACAAGACTCAATATTATTAATTCAACACTTGAATTATTTTTAATTATTTGGACTCTACTAGGTCCACTAGTGTTTAATTAATTCAACACTTGAATTAATTTAATTTAGTCTCCAATAATGTTTATGAAAATCACAATTTTCAACTACATTATTTACTTGGCCAAATTTTAATCTTAGGAACACTTCCATAAATTAAAATTTATATTTCTCTCTTAGAAGTCATACTTCTATTTTTCTTAACGCTTATAAACATATTTATAAGCCGTTCAACACATTGAACTATTTTACTTCTCATCGGGATTTACAAAGCAAGTACTTGTGTGGCCCTCAATGGTTCATTGATACAACTAGCCGTGGGTTCACATCTCTATGTGATTCGGACTAAACATGTCCTTATTCGAGCATACCCCAATTGCTCCATTCTTACTTATCAACTCCTTGATAGTAAGAACGTCAGAACTCAAGTCTGATAGTACCCAACCAATCACGTTAAACGCCTAGCAGCATCGCTTACGTGATTCCCTAGGTATCACATGATAGTGCCTGCAAGAACCATTCAATTATGGTTAGCGTACAGTACGGTCCCTTCAACTCATATATCCCGACCGATTCGACAACTATTGGTCTATCGAGAGTTGTCAATGAATCGATACTATGTGTCATGTTGTGGTTGCATCGATGGTGTAATCTATGAAACCCCTTTCATAATTACCACCATACTCTGATCAGAGATTTCAACCCACACATACATGAAAAACACATAGGATATCCATACCCGTAGGTAAGCGGTGAATCCCCGACTACAATGCATCGACTCCTATATGTTTCGCCGTAACACCCAACCTTGCCACCTAATGACCCCATAAGAGTCGGTAAACAAGTCAAAGTGAAACGCTAGCACATAGAGTCTCAATGTTGTCCCGGGTCATAAGGACTAATTCTGTACAACCATAAACCAGGACTTTTCCACTCGATAAGTGAGAACCACTTGGAAAGTCCTTTTATGGAGGGTTGTTCAGTGCACTCTACCAGGAGCACCTATCTGCATGCTCGGACATCACAATGTCCCCTACCAATGAAACATGGTACTCACATCGCAGATACTAATCTCTAACTCGAGCGACCTTTATCCTTCTTAGTGGCGGCTGAATCGACTAGGAACGGTTCAGAATATACAGTATTCCAAATATGAGTTTCATGATACTCATCATATGAGCATCTCATATTCTTTCTACTATTTGTATATTCAAGGACTTTATCTATGCAACTAGCATGGGTATAAAGATAAAGATGCGCCAAATTAATAAATTCAAATATTATTAAAATAAAGATCGTTTATACAAAGAGTTTCATCGTGAACAGTCGGCCAACATTTGGCTCGACGTGCACCTACTCTAACAGTTTCCCTAAATCACATACTTTACTTTATTGCATTGATATTTGCATTAAGTTGATTGATATACATGTTCTCTTGAATTATAGATGACATGTATTAGACGAGTAGTATTATGACAGAAGTGCCTGATAGTGGTGGGATCACCACGGGCACATTGCACGATGTCATAAGATATTGTATTGGCGGAAGTGCCATCGTCTGTCGATGGATAATTGGTTATCGATGTGAATAGGATTATAGCTCCTTCTATTACTGGTGATCCGTATTGTATCGATGTGGATAGAATTATAACTTGATTCTATTACTGTTGATCGATGTTATATCGATGTGGATAGAATCGGAGTTTCTTCTATTACTGTTGATCGATACTGTACTGATGTGGATAGAAACAGAGCTTCTCTATTACTGGTGATCGATACGATATCGACATGGATAGAACTAGAGTCTTTTCTATTACTGTTGGTCGATATGGAATGCCAATGTCTGGAAACCGGGATCCCTAGGCTAGGACTGAGTCTAGTCTAAAACGTGAAGTCACGAGTCTGAGTGACAATTACATTGATTTATGTGTATTGATGTTGGTTATGTTCCTGAATATGGTTCATATTCCTTGCTGTTCCTGATATTGGTACAGGTTTAGAATAGGAATTATTCTTGATATTGATTATGTTCCTGAATAGGGTACATGTTTAGAATATGATTTATTCTTGTTATTATTTCATGTCATGATGTTGATATGGGATATGATTTTCTATTATATGCTTTTATATTGTTTATATGATGGCATGTATACATGATTTATACTGGGATATTTATATCTCACCGGAGTTATCCGGCTGTTGTCTTGTTTGTATGTGTGCATGGCAACAGGTGGGCTAGGATCAGGGTCAAGAAGAGAACGAGGCGGGACTAGATAGCGTGGAGGTCCGGGCTTTGAAGCAACTTGGGATTCATCACTGACTTGTAGTTGAACCTAGTTGGATTATTGTAGATCATACAATAATTGTATGTTATGTTTAATATGTAATTTGAATTTAATTACATTACGTTTCCGCTGTATAATTTAAGAAAAAAAAAATTTAGACCCTGTTTATTATAATTGTTTGACTTATTCCTAACGACGATTAAGGAATGAATTAGCGTCCGGGTCCCCACAATCTGTGTGGGGACCCGGGCTCTAACTCTATTCGTTTGGGATTTAATTGGATCTTTGTTAGAAAATGTGGGTCAAAATTTTGCTTATAACATTAACTTAAATGTATTAACGAAAGCATCACATGTCTCAATAGAAATTAAACAACGTAATGTACATACAAGTCTGTGCATACAAACATACACTAGTGTTCAATAACAACTACAAACATAAGTGCTACAAGTCCAGTAGGAAACACTAGGAATCTTCCACGCCCGAGATCTCCACGCTATCAACTCTCTCTTCCTCGTCGTGACCCTGATCCTGCCCCACCTGTTGCCATGCACACATACAGACACGACAACAGCCGGATAACTCCGGTGAGAACATATCCCAGTATAAAACATGGATGCATGCAATGTCATAATCATTGCAGCACCTAGACCACGGGTGCGTCTCTTGCATGACCGCGGGTGCGGTCTCAGCACCGCGGGTGCGGTCTTGCACGCACCGCGGGTGCGGTGTTGCTTCGCACATTTCCCTCAATTTTCTATCACCTACACCGCGGGGGCGGTAGTCCTAGCACCGCGGGAGCGGTGTGGCTTCGGCCATGCTTTAAAAATTCCACTCTAAATGTCATGCATTACCATAGCTTCGAGTCAACACAACATCAATGACAACCGATAATTCTCGAGCCTTACATTTCTCCCCCTCTTAGACAGGAGTTCGTCCTCGGGATGCCTCTGTCTCATCTCAAACTCCGTCTCCCAAGTTGCTTCCTCGATGCCATGACGACTCCATTGAATCTTCACTAACGGAATAGTCTTTGTCCTGAGCTTCTTTTCTTTCCGATCAAGAATCTGTATCGGTCTTTCAACGTAGCTCAAGGTCTGATCCAGCTCGGTTTCTTCAGGTTGAATGACATGAGAATCATCTGGCATATATTTGCGCAACATCGATACTTGAAAAACATCATGTATACCGGACAATGAAGGAGGAAGAGCAAGTCTGTAAGCTCGATCGCCAATCTTCTCAAGAATCTCATACGGACCGACGTATCTAGGAGACAACTTCCCACGTTTGCCAAATCTGACAACGCCTCTGAAAGGTGAAATCTTCAAAAATACTCTGTCTCCCTATTTGAATACTAACGGTCTGCGTCTAATATTGGAGTACTTCGCTTGCCTATCTTGTGCCGTCTTCATTCGCTTCTGAATGATCTTCACTTTCTCGGTCATCTCACGAATCATATCAGGCCCCAACACTGGTACCTCAGAAATATCATCCCAGTACAACGGAGATCGGCACCTCTTTCCGTATAAAGCTTCGAACGGTGCCATCTCAATGCTAGTCTGATAGCTGTTGTTGTCTGAAAACTCACACAACGGCAATGAGTCTTGCCAACTAGTACCAAAATCTAGTACTACAGCTCTCAGCATGTCCTCTAAAGTCTGGATAGTCCGCTCTGACTGTCCGTCTGTCTGAGGATGATAAGCAGTGCTCAGGTGTAAAGTTGTACCCAAAGCCTGCTGCAGGCTGTGCCAAAAGTGAGAAGTGAATCGTGGATCCCGATCTTATACGATCGACTTCGGCACACCGTGCAATCTGACGACCTCTCTGACATACAACTCTGCCATCTGATCGTGTCGATAGGTCATTCTGTACGGAATAAAGCACGCTGATTTGGTCCGTCTGTCTATCACAACCCAAATCGAATCACAGCCCCGGGATGATCGAGGTAACTTCGTCACGAAATCCATGGAAATGTGGTCCCATTTCCATTCAGGAACAGACAAATTCTGAAGTAAACCTCCGGGCTTCTTTCTTTCTGCCTTCACCTGCTGGCAATTCAGGCATCTAGACACAAATTCTGCAATGTCTGTCTTCATCTGTTTCCACCAGAATTGTGTCTTCAAATCATTGTACATCTTCCTGCCACCAGGATGAATGCTGAACCGACTACAGTGTGCCTCCGACATGATCTGTCGTCTCAAATCTGAAATCTCTGGCACTACTAAGCGGTTATTCACATATAGAACAGAATCTCTGACCTGATATTCTGAGATATGTCCAGCTCTGACCATATCAATCGATTTCTGCACACTCGGATCAGTCCTCTGCGCTTCTTTGATCCTCAAAATCAGATCTGGCTCAATCTGAATCGCAGCAAGTCGCAACGGTCTACTATCTGTATCAAATATCAATCCAGACAAGCAACAATCTTCCACTAAATTCGATACACCTACAGTCGACAAGGAAAGAGCACATACCTTTCAACTCAAGGCGTCTGCCGCTGCATTCGACTTTCCTGGATGGTACTTGATCTCGCAATCAAAATCTTTCAGCAGATCAAGCCATCGTCGCTGCCTCATGTTCAACTCTGACTGAGAAAAGAGATATTTCAGGCTCTTATGATCGGAATAGATCTCAAATTTCTCGCCATACAGATAATGACGCCAGATCTTAAGTGCAAACACAATCGCCGCCAATTCAAGATCATGAATCGGATAACGAGTCTCGTGCGGCTTCAGCTGTCTAGAGGCGTATGCTATCACGTGCCCTCGCTGCATAAGAACACATCCTAACCCTCTGTGAGATGCGTCACAGTATACAACGAACTCACCTGTACCTGCAGGAATCGTCAAGACAGGCGCACTAGTCAGCCTCTTCTTCAGCTCTACAAAACTGGCTTCACAATCTTCGGACCACACAAATGGCATATTCTTCTGTGTCAACTGGGTGATAGGCTTCGCTATACTGGAGAAATCTCGGATAAAACGACGATAATACCCGGCTAGACCCATGAAACTGTGTATCTCAGGCACAGAAGTCGGTCTCGGCCAACTGATCACAGCCTCAACTTTACTCGGATCTACCGCAATACCATCTCCAGATATAATATGCCACAAGAAGACAACCTGTCTCAGCCAGAATTCACATTTGGACAGTTTGGCATACAACCGCTCATTTCTCAAAGTCTTCAATACAATTCTCAGATGATCTGCATGCTCAGTCAAACTTTTCGAATACACCAAAATGTCGTCAATAAACACAATCACAAATTCATCTAAATATCTCTGAAAAATGCGGTTCATCAAACTCATAAACACCGCTGGTGCATTCGTCAAACCGAAAGGCATAACAACAAACTCGTAATGTCCATACCTGGTTCGGAATGCAGTCTTCGGAATATCAACGTCTCTAACTCGGAGCTGATGATACCCTGATCTCAAATCAATCTTCGAATATACCGAAGATCCCTGTAACTGATCAAACAGATCATCGATGCGAGGCAAAGGATACTTGTTCTTCACTGTTGCCTTATTCAGCTGCCTATAATCAATACACAGTCGCATCGAACCATCTTTCTTTCGAACGAAAAGCACTGGAGCACCCCAAGGTGATACACTGGGTCTGATATATCCCTTGGACAGAAGATCCTCCAACTGTGCTTTCAACTCTTTCAGCTCTATCGGTGCCATCCTATACGGAGCTCTCGAAATAGGAACAGAACCGGGCATAAGATCTATGCTGAAATCAACCTCTCGAACCAGAGGCAACCCTGGAATCTCATCAGGAAAAACATCTGCAAACTCGCAAACCACTGGCAAATCTGCCAATGCTGGGATCGACTTCAGTAAATCTACTGAATATACGAGAAAGCCCTCTGCTCCTCTCTGAAGCAGTCTACTCATAGTCAGAGCAGATACTAAGGGAATCCGAGATCTGGAACCCTTGCCGTAGAATTTCCACTCCTCTGTCATTTCAGGTCTGAATCTGACAATTTTGTGGAAACAATCTACCGTGGTCCTGTACCTGGTTAACATGTCTATACCAACTATACAGTCAAAATCAGCTAAACCAAGTACTACACAATCAAAATCAATCTCATGCCCCTCAAACTGAAGCATACAGTGTCTAACAGTAGTCACAGATATCAAACCACTTCCCAACGGAGAAGCTATAGACACTACCGTAGACATCGACTCAACAGGCAACGAATGTCTCAATGCAAAATGTTCAGATATGAATGTATGAGATGCCCCTGTGTCAATCAACACATATGCAGGATAACCGCAAAGAAAACAGCTACCTGCAATGACGTCATCTGGCGCCTCCTGCGCCTGTTCCTCTGTCAGGGCAAAAACACGTGCCTGCTGTCTGGGAGGCTGACTCACCATCTGACTACCTCCTGATCTCTGCTGGGTCTGTGTGGAGGGTGGCTGAAAGGAGTGTACAGAGGATGCCTGTCTCTCCATCTGTGGCGCTGGTGCTGATGATCCTGTGCTCTGGAATCGTTGTGCACCTCTCTGAGGACAAACTCTGGCAAAATGTCCCTGTTGCCTACAGATGTTGCAGCGTCCCAGAACTCCTTGACACTGCTCCTTCGCATGTCGCCCTCCGCACGAACCACAGTATGCGCCACTATACTCTGACCCCTGACCTCTCTGTCGAGATCCACTCGAACTCGATGAACTACTCCCAGATTTCTTAAACTGTTTGCCCTTAGCCTTCAGAAAATCCTTCTTTCCACTACCACTAGCTCCACTGTCAAAACGAGGAGGAGGTGGTGGAAACTGTACGGTCGTGGACTGTGGCGGTCTCTGCCCCTGAACACCGTAGGAAGCTCCTCGCTGCCTGATCAAGCCAGCCTCTGCTCCCTTTGCTCGGTTTAGTGCCTCGAAAAAAGTGTTAGGCCGTCCCGTGTTCACCAAAGTAAAAACATCCGGATTCAATCCGTTGATGAACTGATCGGCCACTGCCTCGTCGTTCCCGGCCACATGCGGTGCAAATCGTAGCAATGCAGAAAATTTCGCAACATACTCCTCGATGTTCCACTGTCCCTGTCTCAGATTCGCAAATTCAGCCCCTTTATCTTTTCGGTAGGAGACGGGGAAGAAGCGCTGATAGAACTCATCCTTGAAAACTTTCCACGTGATATCAATGCCTCGGTGTTCCGAAGCTCTCTTTGTAGTCAACCACCAGCTCTTGGCAACCTCCTGCATCTGATGCCCTATCAGTTTCACACGTCGCTCATCAGTATATGCCAAAGACTCAAACAACATCTCGATATCATCAAGCCAGCTCTCGCACTCTACTGCACTCTCTGTGCCCTTCAGAATAGGCGGATGGAAGGACTGAAATCTCTTCAATAAGGTCTCCATCGGCGTAGCAGTGACATCCATCTGTGCACCGGATGTGCTACCCTGCTCTGGCTGTGGCACTCGTCTAGGCGGCATAAATCTGATTATCAAACTGATTAGTACACAATCAATATCATCTGTCTCAGCCCTTCTCTGATCATATACCTCTGATCGAGAATCGGTTCTGATTCAGGCTTGAAATGCTATAAATCAATTCAGATAATACAACACAACATATAATAGGGAAAGCAATAGATCATGCTAGCATCTCAAAAGCAAGGAAGATGACTCGATCTACCCCGCTCATTCTACTCTATCTCAGTCTACAGAACCTACTGCTCTGATACCACCTGTTGTGGGGACCCGGGCTCTAACTCTATTCGTTTGGGATTTAATTGGATCTTTGTTCGAAAATGTGGGTCAAAATTTTGCTTTTAACATTAACTTAAATGTATTAACGAAAGCATCACATGTCTCAATAGAAATTAAACAACGTAATGTACATACAAGTCTGTGCGTACAAACATACACTAGTGTTCAATAACAACTACAAACATAAGTGCTACAAGTCCAGTAGGAAACACTAGGAATCTTCCACGCCCGAGATCTCCACGCTATCAACTCTCTCTTCCTCGTCGTGACCCTGATCCTGCCCCACCTGTTGCCATGCACACATACAGACACGACAACAGCCGGATAACTCCGGTGAGAACATATCCCAGTATAAAACATGGATGCATGCAATGTCATAATCATGTACAAAAGCATAGCATATATCAATTAACATGAATAAAATCTAAACATGTAGAAGAATACAAATCTGTATTCAACATTTAAATCTTGACTCGACTCATTTCTAATCTAGGGATCCCGGTGTGAATAAGACGGTCTGTTACCTACCCAACCACTCGGGGCAACGGTACGTCTTATTCCTAGACTTCGGTCAACTCTGTATCGAGGGTCTACACATATAGCAAATCTGCTCCTATGCGTCGATACACCGAAACGTCTAGTGTTGGCAAGTCTGCCAATCTCTCCTATCTCAGGACTCGAATATAAATCAATAAACAAGGCATTACATAATCAAATGTAATAACAATCTAGTATGTGATTTAGGGAAACTCGTATCAAATCTGAATCGAGTTGTGCAATCCCGTGACCACATGAATTATACCTTTCTTGTCGAATCGTCGGTCGAAGTCTCGAAGTCGGAATGTCACTCTGTCAAAACTAATCTGAAATGACAATATAACAATGCATTCTATCAAGATATAACTCATATCAAAATCTTGTACAAGTCAATACTCCATTTCGGTAACAATTGACGGCATAACGGCGTATGTCTTTGATACCGGTAACTCAATCTCAACATAACAATATCATAATCAATCCCAACAACTCATAATCTCATCTAAACATCAATCCACCAGCTAGAATCTGTAAAATCTTCACATAATACATGCTGGAATTTCGAACAAAAGCATACGATATCCGAAAATCAATCCGATAGTAAATATAACAAGCTCAAGATATCAAGAACACATATTCTAACTCAAATCTGAATTTCCCCAACATCATTATTTCGAAACATGTTTAAAATAGAAGAAACTTACATCCTTGAATAGCTCTTGTTACAAGGATCACAAATCCGGACTCGAACTTAAAATCAGATGAACAAATCTTGCCTAATATAGTTTCTAGGGTATGAAAACTTGAGGATTCTTGAAGAGGACTCTCGGTTCTTGCATGCTGGAAATCTTAAGAATGAGATGTCATGCAAAGGTATATATATAACATGCCAAGTGTCAGCTTAAAAATCGAAGGTGGCATTTTCGCATGCAAACCGCGGGTGCGGCAACTCAAGAGCGCGGGTGCGCTGTGCTCACGGCGAATTAATCTAACATTGCAGCACCTAGACCGCGGGTGCGGCTCTTGCATGACCGCGGGTGCGGTCTCAGCACCGCGGGTGCGGTCTTGCACGCACCGCGGGTGCGGTGTTGCTTCGCACATTTCCCTCAATTTTCTATCACCTACACCGCGGGGGCGGTAGTCCTAGCAACGCGGGAGCGGTGTGGCTTCGGCCATGCGTTAAAAATTCCACTCTAAATGTCATGCATTACCATAGCTTCGAGTCAACACAACATCAATGACAACCGATAATTCTCGAGCCTTACAATCTGCGATGTGAGTACCATGTTTCATTGGTAGGGGACATTGTGATGTCCGAACATGCAGATAGGTGCTCCTTGTAGAGTGCACTGAACAACCCTCCATAAAAGGACTTTCCAAGTGGTTCTCACTTATCGAGTGGAAATGTCCTAGTTTATGGTTGTACAGAATTAGTCCTTATGACCCGGGACAACATTGAGACTCTATGTGCTAGAATTACACTTTGACTTGTTTACCGACTCTCATGGGGTCATCAGGTGGCAAGGTTGGGTGTTCTGTCGAAACACATAGGAGTCGATGCATTGTAGTCGGGGATTCACCGCTTACCTTCGGGTATGGATATCCTATGTGTTATCATGTGTATGTAGGTGGAAATCTCTGGCCAGAGTATGGTGGTAATTATGAAAGGGGTTTCATAGATTACACCATCGATGCAACTACGACATGAAACATAGTATCGATTCATTGACAACTCTCGATAAACCAATGGTTGTCGAATCGATCGGGATATATGAGTTGAAGGGACCGTACTGTACGCTAACCATAATTGAATGGTTCTTGCAGGCACTATCATTTGATACCTAGGGAATCATGTAAGCGATGCTGCTAGGCGTTTAACATGATTGGTTGGGTACTATCAGACTTGAGTTCTGACATTCTTGTTATCAAGGAGTTGATAAGTAAGAATGGAGCAATTGGGGTATGCTCATATAAGGACATGTTTAGTCCGAATCACATGGAGATGTGAACCCACGGCTAGTTGTATCAGTGAACCATTGAGGGCCACACAAGTACTAGCTTTCTAGATCCCGTTGAGAAGTAAAAATAGTTCAATGTGTTGAACGGCTTATAAAGGAGTTTATAAGCGTAAGGAAAAATTAGAAGTATGACTTCTATAAAGGAGAAACTAGTTCAATGTGTTGAACGACTTATAAATGAGTTTATAAGTGTAAAGAAAAATAGAAGTATGACTTCTATGAGAGAAATGTAAATTTTAATTTATGGAAGTGTTGCTAAATTAAAAGTTGGCCAATTGAATAATGTATTTGAAAATTGTGATTGTCATAAACATTATTATGTACTAAATTAAATTAATTCAAGTGTTGAATTAATTATACACTAGTGGACCTAGTAGAGTCCAAATAATTAAATTAATTCAAGTGTTGAATTAATTAAATTATATTGAGTCTTGTAGAGCTCAATTTAAATTAATTATTTAACTAGTGGGACTTGTGTAAATTCAAGTAATGTTTAATTAGTCTCAAATATGTTTGAGATAATTAAATTTAGTCCATGGTTTTTAATTTGTTAAAAACCATATAATATGCATGCATGGGAGGTGAAAGGTTGGGAGACAACTTTTTGTATAACCAAGGCTTGCCATGCAACCTTTTTACTTTAACTTTTCCCACAACCAAAAAAATGTCTCTCCTTCTCTCCTAGGATGAATAGTGCCGAAAATACTATTCATTTTTCCGTCTCACATTTTTCTTTCTTCAATGGTTGAAGAAACACTCTTTTCTCTCCAAAATTTTTCTCCATTCTTTCTTCTTCAAGTGTTGAGGAATGAAAAATACTTCTCTTTGAAAAATGCTCTAATTTTTCTAGTGCAAAATTAGAGTGGTTCTAGCTAGTTGGTGGTGGGCTTAATATTGGAGCAAGGTGGGCTCAAAGGAAGCTTGAAGATTGTCTTGCCATTGAAGAGCTTAGTTGTATATCAACTAAGTTGGAGCCATCATCAATCTTTTAAGATTGATAGGTACATTTCTAAACACACTATGAATGTCAATTTTGTGTTTTATTGTATTTGCTACACAAAGAACATGGTGGCCGAAATATTGTATGTAAAATTCGATTTTTGAACTTTCGTTGCGCTTCCGGTCACCGTAACCGATCCCCTTTCAAGTGGTATCCGAGCTATGGTTACGTTTTTTGTGTAGCATTTACATAATATTATGTTGAAATCGATTTCTAACCGCTTGAGATAATTTTTTGCATAAAAATCAAGGCCATCTTTGGGGAAATTTCGGGCAGCATGTTGCTGCCTGTGTCGGGCAGCTCGGGCTGCCCGAGGGGCTGCCCGTTTCGGGCAGCAAGGGCAGCCCGAGGGGCTGCCCGAACAGCCCCTTACCTTTAATAAAAAAAAAAAATTTTGTGGCCGGAATCCGGCGACGGAGCTCCGGCGACGGCGATGACGGCTAGGGTTTCCAAAAGTGTTTTGGAATATGAAAGTGTCATGGGCCTTGAGTTGTTGGGCCATTGGATGGCTAACATGTTTCGTAACAATTGCATATGACATCCGTTCTTCGATCCGGTTACGAATATATTATCTTCATACTCACAAGAACATATCCTAGAGTTCAATCCTTCATTCTCCTAACACATATATATATCAAACATGCTGGAATTGAATGAAAATTACATCTCTTGGTAGCTCTTGTCAAGAGGAGTAAAAATCTTAACACGGAACACAAATCGGAAGATTAATTCTTAAGAAATCTTACGATGAAGCCTTGGAAGAAATTTGAAGACTCCTCAGATATTCCCTCGTCCCTAGCTTCTGAAGTGGCAAGGAAAAGTAGACCATTATATATATATATTGCATGATTCGATACACATGGCTCATCCTTTGCAATACACGTCTCGCGCATATGCGCAGTTACTACCCGCGCATATGCGCGAGACCTACTGTCTCGCGCCAATTATCTCGCGCATATGCGCCACAGCTACTGGAGGTGTCGCGCATATGCGCCGCTTCTTTCCGCGCATATGCGCCAATGCTACTCTAAATGTCGCGCATATGCGCCACTCTTTCCGCGCATATGCGCCAACTATTCTGTCCAAATTTTAAGGTTTTCTCCTCTTGTCCATGTATTTCTTATTCTCATCTCACTTAACACTCCTCATTATATATATACATACTCATATATTCCGAGTATTATGTCGATGAGAACTATTAATCTCGAGCCTTACAGCAACTACGCGACGATACACCGAACGTCTAGTTTGACAAATCTGTCAATGATTCCTATCTCATAGGCTTGAATATAAATCTATAAACAAAGCACAATAGAAATCATAAATCAATAATAATCTAGTATGTGATTTAGGGAAACTCGTATCAGATCTTAATCGAGTTGTGCAATCCCGTGATCACATGAATTATACCTTTCTTGCCGAATAGTCGGTATCGAAATCGAAATCTCGAGTCCAATGTAGCCAATATAACTCTGAAATGGCAATGTGGATACACAAAATATCAATCTCTAATTCAAAGCAACACATATTCTAATCAATAATAAATCTCGGTACAAATCGACGGCATAACAGCGTAATTCTCGGTACCGGTCAACTCATAACTTGTGGGGACCCGGACGCTAATCATCTTCTTAATCGTTATTGGGATTTACATTATCAGTTCTGATAAACAGGGTCTAAAAATTTTCTTTTTAAATTATAACTGCGGAAGGTAATGGAATCTAAATACTATACATATCTGTATATAAAAATACAAATTCAGTATTAAAATACAATAATGTACAACATTCTAATCTAAGGTTCACTACTAAAGTTCTAGTAGTAAAATCCAATCTACTGCAAGTCCGGAATCACCACGCTAACTCGTCTTCTCTCATCGTCATCTCGACCCTGATCCAGCCCCACCTGTTGTCATGCACACATACAAAACACGACAACAGCCGGATAACTCCGGTGAGAATAAATCCCAGTATAAAACATGGTAAGCATGTATATAAACAAACTAATTCATAAACCATGCGATCATGTATAAACACAATATATTTCATAATCTATGAAATTAAGCATGCAACTCAAATCAGATAAACATGCATATAAACAATCTAAATCATAAAAACATGCTAGCACAACTGGAAGCAATAACAATGGGTCCCATGATCTAGGAGCCACATCCATATAAGCATGAAGTTCTAATCAAATCATGTCTAGACTTGACTCGATCTATAACTCTAGGGATCCCGGGGTGAATAAGACGTCACTGGCTGTCACTTACCCAACCACTCGGGGCGACTGTACGTCTTATTCCTAGACTTCGGTCCGAGCTGTATCGACGGCAGGCAATAGGAGTAATACCTGCTCCTAAGTTGAGATACACCGAACGTCTAGATATTTGACAATGACTGTCAAGACTCTCCTATCTTAACTGCAATGAATAGCAATCTGTAAACAAAGCATAATCATATTCATAGCTGAATATGACAATAATCTCATACATTTGAATACAATTCTATAATCAAAGCATAAACATAATAAAATATAGACAACAGTCTAGTACGTGATTTTGTTGGGAAACTCAAATGAGATTTCATTTGAGTTGGGACTTCCCGAATATCACATGCATTATACCTTTGTCGTCCCTATCTGACGAAGACGATGACCTGTATCCAAATCTGTCCATATCAAATCTGAAACGACAATCTCGAATACTCTGTATCAGTGAATAACTCAATATACAGTCTGTTCTGATCAATACTCAACTCTGAATCTACTTTGATCAATATCTGAACAAGATACCATCTGATTCATATCAACGAATATCACGATGAAATCTAAATCATAACTGAATCTGATCAATTTAAATCAACTGATGTTTTGACGGCATAACAATACAACCTGAATAACCCCGTCAGTTCTGAACATCACAAATATAATACTGGAATTCATAATCTGTGTCAATACAACTCATAATCTGAATACTAACACAATTCTGGTATAGAATCTCAGTTAATATCTTTCAAAAATCATAACAATTGTATAAACAGTCTGTTTCTCAATCTGACTTCGATTCTATGATGTCTAACATGAAAAGAACATCATATATGAATCTTATTCAATTCTGACCATAGCATAATTTCAAAATATGTCTAAACGTAATAAAACTTACGTCCAGTTGTACCCTGCGTTGATAGGAACACAGTACTGAAGTCGGATTCAAAATCAGACGGACGGATTTCTTACAAAAGGCGTAAGGATTTTCTTGGAAAATCCTCGATCTTCTTTCTTCTAATTTGCTGAGGATTATCGTTTACTAACATATATATATATCCTAACTTGCATGCAAATGAAACGTGTCTTCTTTTCTCAAAATTGGGTCGGTGCTCGAGCGGTAAGAAAGTACCGCTCGAGCGCGGCACTCTCGGTCCAAGACTTTTCCGAATGCACCTTGGCGCTCGGTCTCGGCATATTGGTTCATTTAAATTCTTATAATTTCAATCAAGTCAATTAATCAACGTCTGATTATACTGATTAAATCTCGGGCATTACATTTCTCCCCCTCTTAGATCAGAGTTCGTCCTCGAACTCATAAGCAATCAATTCAAATATAAGAGAAGAAATGTATAATAGAGTTTAACATCCAAACTCCTCTCTTAATGAATCCATCCTGAAATCTCTTTCTTGTATCAATCTCTGATTTCAATTCTGGAATAAAACTTCATAAAGTATACTATTCTAATACTTCTTAAACTAACTCTGACAGAATCAATCTTGCCATGTTGGTTATACAACATCCGTATAAACCAATCCCAGTTCATAACAAAACAATACTAGCAGTTGTTATCAAACCTGTTAATCCCAATCAAGGACATATGAAATCTTCAGTTTCAAATACCAAGCATCATCATCCGATGTTGGTTTCTTTAATCTGTCCATTCTTAACTGTCTTGATAACTATTGTTATGCAATAAGTCATATAGTGACAATAAATCATAACAACTAGTGCTAACATCCAGCACTAAAACTCTACCAATATCTGTCAGTATCTGAATCATACACTCTGACTACCTGTCAATCTGTGAAAAATTTGCGAAAGAGCTCATGATATCTTCTATCACAAGTACAAACTCAATCAAAATCACAATCTGATATAATCTACTTAAATGTGTTGTTCTATCTGAACATTTCTTTGACATCGACCTATGTCATTTAGCTCTGTTTGTACGTAATCTGGTACAAACCGATAGATATAGATTGAGTAGTCTGTCAATCATAATCATACCATATCATAATCTAAAGAAAATGGCGGTAATTTCATTACGAAAGCCATAGAAATGTACTCCCATTTCTATTCAGAAATATACAAATTCTGTAATAATCTTCTGATTTCTATCTTTTTGTCTTCTTCTGTTAGCAATTCAGACTTGTCAGTACAATTTCTGCCAACATTTCTGTACATATTCTGTTATAACTGATCTACTCTGTTTATATTACGACTGTCTGTTCGAATATCATACATTCCCAATCATCAGAGTGAAAACTGAACCCACTACTGTGCATTTCTGACACTATCTGTGCTTTCAGATTCGAACTATTCTGTATAAACAATCAGTTATTAATATGAAATAAAGAAGAAATACCTACCTGGTATTCGGCTCTGACTACAGATATCAAATTCTGTTATCTAATTCTGAAACATTCTGATATCACATTTCTGAACTGTTGCAACTCTCAACTGTTTACAATATTCTGTATCAAACATACATGCAAACCACAGTACTATCCATCAGATTCGAAATAAAAACAACCTATACAGATCTAGTGAGTTTAAGAAAACGCATAAAACAACGATTGCTGGCAATACTGATAATTCTGACTACTGCTCAATCTTCACTGTGCCCAAATCATCTGCCATATCTCATCTGTAATTAGAATACGCTCCCAAACAATATAAGATGTCTCAAATACTGACTTAGAGCAATCACAATACGCAAGCAGATATAACATAATAAGGGAATAAGAGAATAAGAAAATCTATAAAACTCAGCAATTCTGACTTTCTGACATTTCTGCTAATTCTGATATATCTGTTACCTGTGTCGTTTACAGTCGCTGATTTCTGTCTCAACTGTGCACATAAATCGGTATACAAACTGCAGATATCACATATTCTGAATACAATCTGTTTCAATTATGATTCATACCTGACTAATTTCTGTATACAATAATCACGGTTATCTGAATATTCAATAAAATCTTCAAATATTCCATTGAATCAATCGGATGCTGTTAACATATCAAATATCATAGATATAACAAGCATAAAATCATCAGAATATCCCTGAATCTAAGAGTTAGCAATCTGTACCCTTCTATTAATCTTTCATATCATTCTGTACTGAATTCTAGTATATAACCATTACCTGGTATCGATTCAATTCTGAAATCTACCTTTCTGATATCAACACATCTGAAATCTTATCTAGGCAAATATCAATCAATCCTTACGTAACTATCAAATCTGTAGTTGCTAAACTCGATTTCAGTAGGTCTACTGAATACATAAGGATACCATCTGTTCCTTTCTGTAATAATCGAGTCATCAACAATACAATTATTAAAGGAATTCTGAATCTAGAATCCTTATCGGAAAATCTCCGTTTATCAGCCAGATCTGGTCTGAATCTTACCATTTCTAGGTCAATTTCTACCATATCTCTGTACTTGTTCACCATCTCCATATCAGTAATGCAATTAAATCAAATCATCAACAACACAAGTACAGCACAATCTATTCACCTCATTTTTATCTTACTGTAGTATATATATATCATAAAAATCTTAGATATCATCATTTTCCTCAACTTCGTTTCTATTGGAGTTTCTGACACATCTATCTGAGATTCTGATCTATCTATCTGATCATACGAAGTACTGCCTTTTTCTGAAATTCTTCGCGGCGGTATATCTGAATATCAAACAGATTAATACACAATCTATACAATCTGTCTTAGCCCTCCTCTGATCATATACCTCTGATTCAGACTCGGTTCTGATCCAGGCTTAGTAATTACATGCTGCAAACAACTCAGATAACAAGCAACATGTAATAGGGAAAGCAATAAATCATGCTAGCACACACAATGTAGTCAACATTGAAATAAATCTCATGCTAGCAATCACATGCAAGGAAGAAAATTCAATCTACCCCGCTCATTCTCTACTATCTCAGTCTAAAAGATCTATCAACTCTGACTATCTCAATCTAAAGGATCTATGGCTCTGATACCACCTGTTGTGGGGACCCGGACGCTAATCATCTTCTTAATCGTTATTGGGATTTACATTATCAGTTCTGATAAACAGGGTCTAAAAATTTTCTTTTTAAATTATAACTGCGGAAGGTAATGGAATCTAAATACTATACATATCTGTATATAAAAATACAAATTCAGTATTAAAATACAATAATGTACAACATTCTAATCTAAGGTTCACTACTAAAGTTCTAGTAGTAAAATCCAATCTACTGCAAGTCCGGAATCACCACGCTAACTCGTCTTCTCTCATCGTCATCTCGACCGTGATCCAGCCCCACCTGTTGTCATGCACACATACAAAACACGACAACAGCCGGATAACTCCGGTGAGAATAAATCCCAGTATAAAACATGGTAAGCATGTATATAAACAAACTAATTCATAAACCATGCGATCATGTATAAACACAATATATTTCATAATCTATGAAATTAAGCATGCAACTCAAATCAGATAAACATGCATATAAACAATCTAAATCATAAAAACATGCTAGCACAACTTGAAGCAATAACAATGGGTCCCATGATCTAGGAGCCACATCCATATAAGCATGAAGTTCTAATCAAATCATGTCTAGACTTGACTCGATCTATAACTCTAGGGATCCCGGGGTGAATAAGACGTCACTGGCTGTCACCTACCCAACCACTCGGGGCGACTGTACGTCTTATTCCTAGACTTCGGTCCGAGCTGTATCGACGGCTGGCAATAGGAGTAATACCTGCTCCTAAGTTGAGATACACCGAACGTCTAGATATTTGACAATGACTGTCAAGACTCTCCTATCTTAACTGCAATGAATAGCAATCTGTAAACAAAGCATAATCATATTCATAGCTGAATATGACAATAATCTCATACATTTGAATACAATTCTATAATCAAAGCATAGATATAATAAAATATAGACAACAGTCTAGTACGTGATTTTGTTGGGAAACTCAAATGAGATTTCATTTGAGTTGGGACTTCCCGAATATCACATGCATTATACCTTTGTCGTCCCTATCTGACGAAGACGATGACCTGTATCCAAATATGTCCATATCAAATCTGAAACGACAATATCGAATACTCTGTATCAGTGAATAACTCAATATACAGTCTGTTCTGATCAATACTCAACTCTAAATCTACTCTGATCAATATCTGAACAAGATACCATCTGATTCATATCAACGAATATCACGATGATCTAAATCATAAATGAATCTGATCAATTTAAATCAACTGATGTTTTGACGGCATAACAATACAACCTGAATAACCTTGTCAGTTCTGAACATCACAAATATAATACTGGAATTCATAATTTGTGTCAATACAACTCATAATCTGAATACTAACACAATTCTGGTATAGAATCTCAGTTAATATCTTTCAAAAATCATAACAATTGTATAAACAGTCTGTTTCTCAATCTGACTTCGATTCTATGATGTCTAACATGACAAGAACATCATATATGAATCTTATTCAATTCTGACCATAGCATAATTTCAAAACATGTCTAAACGTAATAAAACTTACGTCCAGTTGTAGCCTGCGTTGATAGGAACACAGTACTGAAGTCGGATTCAAAATCAGACGGACGGATTTCTTACAAAAGGCGTAAGGATTTTCTTGGAGAATCCTCGATCTTCTTTCTTCTAATTTGCTGAGGATTATCGTTTACTAACATATATATATATCCTAACTTGCATGCAAATGAAACGTGTCTTCTTTTCTCAAAATTGGGTCGGCGCTCGAGCGGTAAGAAAGTACCGCTCGAGCGCGGCACTCTCGGTCCAAGACTTTTCCGAATGCACCTTGGCGCTCGGTCTCGGCATATTGGTTCATTTAAATTCTTATAATTTCAATCAAGTCAATTAATCAACGTCTGATTATAATGATTAAATCTCGGGCATTACATAACTCAACATATATCGATCATTCATATTCCTCAACTCATACTCAAGATCACACACTTCAATACATAAGCTGAAATCTGTACAATATTAACATCATACATGCTGAAATTTCGAATAATAGCATACGGTGTCCGAAAATCAATCCGATTGTGATTCTATACTGCTCAACATATCAAGAACTCATATTTCTAACAAAATCATGAATTCTCCCAACACACATATATTAAAACATGCTGAACATAACCAAAACTTACATCCTTGAATAGCAAATGATGAGAGGAGTTCAAAACCAAAGTCGTATCTGAAATCGGATGGCTAAATTCTTCAAAATCGTAAGTTCAAATAAAAAAGGACATGAAGCTTTCTCCTAGGCATTCTCTCGGCTCTCAGTTTCTGAAATGGAGGGGAAAGAAGACACATATCATATATGCATGACAAGGAACAAGTGGTTTATTTTTCATTTGACACGCACGACCGCGGGTGCAGTACACTAGCAGCGCGGGTGCGCTGTGCTCACGGCAGCCCTTGTATTTTCTGAAATTCTCGGACCGCGGATGCGGTCCTTGCATGACTGCGGGTACGGTCGCACCACTGCGGGTGCGGTCTTACTAGCAACGCGGGTGCGGTCTTGCTTCGCACAAATTCACCAATTTTCTGTCAATGCAGCGCAGGAGCGGTCCTTCCTGTACCGCGGGTGCGGTGTGGCTTCGGCCCAAACCTCACAATTTTGATTTAAATGTCATGCATTCTTACCTTTACAAGTCTAACATCAATGCCAGTTGATAATTCTCGAGCCTTACATTAGTCCTAGGCAACCCCAAAATAAAGTCCATAGAAATGTCAATCCAAGTTCTTTTTAAGAATAGCACGCAAAGGTGTTCCCAAAGTTCTATTGACAACTTCAGTTTGTCCATCCGTTTGGGGATGACAAGTAGTAGAAAACAACAATTTTGTGCAAAGTTTAGCCCATAAAGTATTCCAAAAGTAACTCAAGAATTTAACATCGCGACGAGAAACAATAGTCCTAGGCATGCCAAGCATCCTAGCGACTTCTCTAAAGAACAAATCCGCAATGTTTGAAGCATCGTCGGTTTTATGACAAGCTATAAAATGTGCCATCTTAGAGAATCTATACACAACAACAAAAATAGAATCCCTCCCCTTCTTAGTCCTAGGCAATCCCAAAATAAAGTCCATAGAAATGTCAATCCAAGTTCTTTTTAAGAATAGCACGCAAAAGTGTTCCCAAAATTGTATTGACAACTTCAGTTTGTCCATCCGTTTGAGGATGACAAGTAGTAGAAAACAACAATTTGTGCCAAGTTTAGCTCATAAAGTATTCCAAAAGTAACTCAAGAATTTAACATCGCGACGAGAAACAATGGTCCTAGGCATGCCATGCAACCTAGCGACATCTCTAAAGAACAAATCCGCAATGTTTGAAGCATCATCGGTTTTATGACAAGCTATAAAATGTGCCATCTTAGAGAATCTATCCACAACAAAAAGAATAGAATCCCTCCCTTCTTAGTCCTAGGCAACCCAAAAATAAAGTCCATAGAAATGTCAATCCAAGTTCTTTTTAAGAATAGCACGCAAAAGTGTTCCCAAAATTCTATTGACAACTTCAGTTTGTCCATCCGTTTGAGGATGACAAGTAGTAGAAAACAACAATTTTGTGCCAAGTTTAGCCCATAAAGTCTTCCAAAAGTAACTCAAGAATTTAACATCACGACAGAAACAATAGTCCTAGGCATGCCATGCAACCTAGCGACTTCTCTAAAGAACAAATCCGCTATGTTTGAAGCATCATCGGTTTTACGTCAAGCTATAAAATGTGCCATCTTAGAGCATCTATCCACAACAAAAAAAAATATAATCCCTCCCATTCTTAGTCCTAGGCAACCCCAAAATAAAGTCCATATAAATGTCAATCCAAGTTCGTTTTAAGAAGAGCACGCAAAAGTGTTCCCAAAGTTCTATTCACAACTTCAGTTTGTCCATCCGTTTGAGGATGACAAGTAGTAGAAAACAACAATTAGTGCCAAGTTTAGCTCATAAAGTATTCCAAAAGTAACTCAAGAATTTAACATTGCGACGAGAAACAATAGTCCTAGGCATGCCAAGCAACCTAGTGACTTCTATAATGAACAAATCTGCAATGTTTGAAGCATCATCGGTTTTATGACAAGCTATAAATTGTGCCATCTTAGAGAATCTATCCACAATAACAAAAATAAAATCCCTCCCCTTCTTAGTCCTAGGCAACCCCAAAATAAAGTCCATAGAAATTTCAATCCAAGTTCTTTTTAAGAGTAGCACGCAAAGGTGTTCCCAAAGTTCTATTGACAACTACAGTTTGTCCATCCGTTTGAGGATGACAAGTAGTAAAAAACAACAATTTGTGCCAAGTTTAGCCCATAAAGTATTCCAAAAGTAACTCAAGAATTTAACATCGCGACGAGAAACAATAGTCCTAGGCATGCCATGCAACCTAGCGACTTCTCTAGAGATCAAATCCGCAATGTTTGAAGCATCATCGGTTTTATGACAAGCTATAAAATGTGCCATATTAGAGAATCTATCCACAACAACAAAAATAGAATCCCTCCCCTTCTTAGTCCTAGGCAACCCCAAAATAAAGTCCATATAAATGTC
Source organism: Primulina eburnea (assembly GCF_022965805.1). NCBI lineage: Eukaryota > Viridiplantae > Streptophyta > Magnoliopsida > Lamiales > Gesneriaceae > Primulina > Primulina eburnea. The sequence goes on from NC_133110.1 coordinate 24,993,400, forward strand.
AATCCAAGTTCTTTTTAAGAATAGCACGCAAAAGTGTTCCCAAAGTTCTATTGACAACTTCAGTTTGTCCATCCGTTTGAGGATGACAAGTAGTAGAAAACAACAATTTGTGCCAAGTTTAGCTCATAAAGTATTCCAAAAGTAACTCAAGAATTTAACATCGCGACGAGAAACAATAGTCCTAGGCATGCCATGCAACCTAGCGACTTCTCTAAAGAACAAATCCGCTATGTTTGAAGCATCATCGGTTTTATGACAAGCTATAAAATGTGCCATCTTAGAGAATCTATCCACAACAACAAAAATAGAATCCCTCCCCTTCTTAGTCCTAGGCAACCCCAAAATAAAGTCCATAGAAATGTCAATCCAAGTTCTTTTTAAGAATAGCACGCAAATGTGTTCCCAAAGTTCTATTGACAACTTCAGTTTGTCCATCCGTTTGAGGATGACAAGTAGTAGAAAACAACAATTTTGTGCCAAGTTTAGCCCATAAGTATTCCAAAAGTAACTCAAGAATTTAACATCGCGACGAGAAACAATAGTCCTAGGCATGCCATGCAACCTAGCGACTTCTCTAAAGAACAAATCCGCAATGTTTGAAGCATCATCGGTTTTATGACAAGCTATAAAATGTGCCATCTTAGAGAATCTATCCACAACAACAAAAATAGAATCCCTCCCCTTCTTAGTCCTAGGCAACCCCAAAATAAAGTCCATAGAAATGTCAATCCAAGTTCTTTTTAAGAATAGCACGCAAAAGTGTTCCCAAAGTTCTATTGACAACTTCAGTTTGTCCATCCGTTTGAGGATGACAAGTAGTAGAAAACAACAATTTTGTGCCAAGTTTAGCCCATAAAGTATTCCAAAAGTAACTCAAGAATTTAACATCGCGACGAGAAACAATAGTCCTAGGCATGCCATGCAACCTAGCGACTTCTCTAAAGAACAAATCCGCAATGTTTGAAGCATCATCGGTTTTATGACAAGCTATAAAATGTGCCATCTTAGAGAATCTATCCACAACAACAAAAATAGAATCCCTCCCCTTCTTAGTCCTAGGCAACCCCAAAATAAAGTCCATAGAAATGTCAATCCAAGTTCTTTTTAAGAATAGCACGCAAAAGTGTTCCCAAAGTTCTATTGACAACTTCAGTTTGTCCATCCGTTTGAGGATGACAAGTAGTAGAAAACAACAATTTTGTGCCAAGTTTAGCCCATAAAGTCTTCCAAAAGTAACTCAAGAATTTAACATCGCGACGAGAAACAATAGTCCTAGGCATGCCATGCAACCTAGCGACTTCTCTAAAGAACAAATCCGCAATGTTTGAAGCATCATCGGTTTTATGACAAGCTATAAAATGTGCCATCTTAGAGAATCTATCCACAACAACAAAAATAGAATCCCTCCCCTTCTTAGTCCTAGGCAACCCCAAAATAAAGTCCATAGAAATGTCAATCCAAGTTCTTTTTAAGAATAGCACGCAAAAGTGTTCCCAAAGTTCTATTGACAACTTCAGTTTGTCCATCCGTTTGAGGATGACAAGTAGTAGAAAACAACAATTTGTGCCAAGTTTAGCCCATAAAGTCTTCCAAAAGTAACTCAAGAATTTAACATCGCGACGAGAAACAATAGTCCTAGGCATGCCATGCAACCTAGCGACTTCTCTAAAGAACAAATCCGCAATGTTTGAAGCATCATCGGTTTTATGACAAGCTATAAAATGTGCCATCTTAGAGAATCTATCCACAACAACAAAAATAGAATCCCTCCCCTTCTTAGTCCTAGGCAACCCCAAAATAAAGTCCATAGAAATGTCAATCCAAGTTCTTTTTAAGAATAGCACGCAAAAGTGTTCCCAAAGTTCTATTGACAACTTCAGTTTGTCCATCCGTTTGAGGATGACAAGTAGTAGAAAACAACAATTTTGTGCCAAGTTTAGCCCATAAAGTCTTCCAAAAGTAACTCAAGAATTTAACATCGCGACGAGAAACAATAGTCCTAGGCATGCCATGCAACCTAGCGACTTCTCTAAAGAACAAATCCGCAATGTTTGAAGCATCATCGGTTTTATGACAAGCTATAAAATGTGCCATCTTAGAGAATCTATCCACAACAACAAAAATAGAATCCCTCCCCTTCTTAGTCCTAGGCAACCCCAAAATAAAGTCCATAGAAATGTCAATCCAAGTTCTTTTTAAGAATAGCACGCAAAAGTGTTCCCAAAGTTCTATTGACAACTTCAGTTTGTCCATCCGTTTGAGGATGACAAGTAGTAGAAAACAACAATTTGTGCCAAGTTTAGCCCATAAAGTATTCCAAAAGTAACTCAAGAATTTAACATCGCGACGAGAAACAATAGTCCTAGGCATGCCATGCAACCTAGCGACTTCTCTAAAGAACAAATCCGCAATGTTTGAAGCATCATCGGTTTTATGACAAGCTATAAAATGTGCCATCTTAGAGAATCTATCCACAACAACAAAAATAGAATCCCTCCCCTTCTTAGTCCTAGGCAACCCCAAAATAAAGTCCATAGAAATGTCAATCCAAGTTCTTTTTAAGAATAGCACGCAAAAGTGTTCCCAAAGTTCTATTGACAACTTCAGTTTGTCCATCCGTTTGAGGATGACAAGTAGTAGAAAACAACAATTTTGTGCCAAGTTTAGCCCATAAAGTATTCCAAAAGTAACTCAAGAATTTAACATCGCGACGAGAAACAATAGTCCTAGGCATGCCATGCAACCTAGCGACTTCTCTAAAGAACAAATCCGCAATGTTTGAAGCATCATCGGTTTTATGACAAGCTATAAAATGTGCCATCTTAGAGAATCTATCCACAACAACAAAAATAGAATCCCTCCCCTTCTTAGTCCTAGGCAACCCCAAAATAAAGTCCATAGAAATGTCAATCCAAGTTCTTTTTAAGAATAGCACGCAAAAGTGTTCCCAAAGTTCTATTGACAACTTCAGTTTGTCCATCCGTTTGAGGATGACAAGTAGTAGAAAACAACAATTTGTGCCAAGTTTAGCCCATAAAGTATTCCAAAAGTAACTCAAGAATTTAACATCGCGACGAGAAACAATAGTCCTAGGCATGCCATGCAACCTAGCGACTTCTCTAAAGAACAAATCCGCAATGTTTGAAGCATCATCGGTTTTATGACAAGCTATAAAATGTGCCATCTTAGAGAATCTATCCACAACAACAAAAATAGAATCCCTCCCCTTCTTAGTCCTAGGCAACCCCAAAATAAAGTCCATAGAAATGTCAATCCAAGTTCTTTTTAAGAATAGCACGCAAAAGTGTTCCCAAAGTTCTATTGACAACTTCAGTTTGTCCATCCGTTTGAGGATGACAAGTAGTAGAAAACAACAATTTTGTGCCAAGTTTAGCCCATAAAGTCTTCCAAAAGTAACTCAAGAATTTAACATCGCGACCAGAAACAATAGTCCTAGGCATGCCATGCAACCTAGCGACTTCTCTAAAGAACAAATCCGCAATGTTTGAAGCATCATCGGTTTTATGACAAGCTATAAAATGTGCCATCTTAGAGAATCTATCCACAACAACAAAAATAGAATCCCTCCCCTTCTTAGTCCTAGGCAACCCCAAAATAAAGTCCATAGAAATGTCAATCCAAGTTCTTTTTAAGAATAGCACGCAAAAGTGTTCCCAAAGTTCTATTGACAACTTCAGTTTGTCCATCCGTTTGAGGATGACAAGTAGTAGAAAACAACAATTTTGTGCCAAGTTTAGCCCATAAAGTATTCCAAAAGTAACTCAAGAATTTAACATCGCGACCAGAAACAATAGTCCTAGGCATGCCATGCAACCTAGCGACTTCTCTAAAGAACAAATCCGCAATGTTTGAAGCATCATCGGTTTTATGACAAGCTATAAAATGTGCCATCTTAGAGAATCTATCCACAACAACAAAAATAGAATCCCTCCCCTTCTTAGTCCTAGGCAACCCCAAAATAAAGTCCATAGAAATGTCAATCCAAGTTCTTTTTAAGAATAGCACGCAAAAGTGTTCCCAAAGTTCTATTGACAACTTCAGTTTGTCCATCCGTTTGAGGATGACAAGTAGTAGAAAACAACAATTTTGTGCCAAGTTTAGCCCATAAAGTCTTCCAAAAGTAACTCAAGAATTTAACATCGCGACCAGAAACAATAGTCCTAGGCATGCCATGCAACCTAGCGACTTCTCTAAAGAACAAATCCGCAATGTTTGAAGCATCATCGGTTTTATGACAAGCTATAAAATGTGCCATCTTAGAGAATCTATCCACAACAACAAAAATAGAATCCCTCCCCTTCTTAGTCCTAGGCAACCCCAAAATAAAGTCCATAGAAATGTCAATCCAAGTTCTTTTTAAGAATAGCACGCAAAAGTGTTCCCAAAGTTCTATTGACAACTTCAGTTTGTCCATCCGTTTGAGGATGACAAGTAGTAGAAAACAACAATTTTGTGCCAAGTTTAGCCCATAAAGTCTTCCAAAAGTAACTCAAGAATTTAACATCGCGACGAGAAACAATAGTCCTAGGCATGCCATGCAACCTAGCGACTTCTCTAAAGAACAAATCCGCAATGTTTGAAGCATCATCGGTTTTATGACAAGCTATAAAATGTGCCATCTTAGAGAATCTATCCACAACAACAAAAATAGAATCCCTCCCCTTCTTAGTCCTAGGCAACCCCAAAATAAAGTCCATAGAAATGTCAATCCAAGTTCTTTTTAAGAATAGCACGCAAAAGTGTTCCCAAAGTTCTATTGACAACTTCAGTTTGTCCATCCGTTTGAGGATGACAAGTAGTAGAAAACAACAATTTTGTGCCAAGTTTAGCCCATAAAGTATTCCAAAAGTAACTCAAGAATTTAACATCGCGACGAGAAACAATAGTCCTAGGCATGCCATGCAACCTAGCGACTTCTCTAAAGAACAAATCCGCAATGTTTGAAGCATCATCGGTTTTATGACAAGCTATAAAATGTGCCATCTTAGAGAATCTATCCACAACAACAAAAATAGAATCCCTCCCCTTCTTAGTCCTAGGCAACCCCAAAATAAAGTCCATAGAAATGTCAATCCAAGTTCTTTTTAAGAATAGCACGCAAAAGTGTTCCCAAAGTTCTATTGACAACTTCAGTTTGTCCATCCGTTTGAGGATGACAAGTAGTAGAAAACAACAATTTTGTGCCAAGTTTAGCCCATAAAGTATTCCAAAAGTAACTCAAGAATTTAACATCGCGACCAGAAACAATAGTCCTAGGCATGCCATGCAACCTAGCGACTTCTCTAAAGAACAAATCCGCAATGTTTGAAGCATCATCGGTTTTATGACAAGCTATAAAATGTGCCATCTTAGAGAATCTATCCACAACAACAAAAATAGAATCCCTCCCCTTCTTAGTCCTAGGCAACCCCAAAATAAAGTCCATAGAAATGTCAATCCAAGTTCTTTTTAAGAATAGCACGCAAAAGTGTTCCCAAAGTTCTATTGACAACTTCAGTTTGTCCATCCGTTTGAGGATGACAAGTAGTAGAAAACAACAATTTTGTGCCAAGTTTAGCCCATAAAGTCTTCCAAAAGTAACTCAAGAATTTAACATCGCGACGAGAAACAATAGTCCTAGGCATGCCATGCAACCTAGCGACTTCTCTAAAGAACAAATCCGCAATGTTTGAAGCATCATCGGTTTTATGACAAGCTATAAAATGTGCCATCTTAGAGAATCTATCCACAACAACAAAAATAGAATCCCTCCCCTTCTTAGTCCTAGGCAACCCCAAAATAAAGTCCATAGAAATGTCAATCCAAGTTCTTTTTAAGAATAGCACGCAAAAGTGTTCCCAAAGTTCTATTGACAACTTCAGTTTGTCCATCCGTTTGAGGATGACAAGTAGTAGAAAACAACAATTTTGTGCCAAGTTTAGCCCATAAAGTCTTCCAAAAGTAACTCAAGAATTTAACATCGCGACGAGAAACAATAGTCCTAGGCATGCCATGCAACCTAGCGACTTCTCTAAAGAACAAATCCGCAATGTTTGAAGCATCATCGGTTTTATGACAAGCTATAAAATGTGCCATCTTAGAGAATCTATCCACAACAACAAAAATAGAATCCCTCCCCTTCTTAGTCCTAGGCAACCCCAAAATAAAGTCCATAGAAATGTCAATCCAAGTTCTTTTTAAGAATAGCACGCAAAAGTGTTCCCAAAGTTCTATTGACAACTTCAGTTTGTCCATCCGTTTGAGGATGACAAGTAGTAGAAAACAACAATTTTGTGCCAAGTTTAGCCCATAAAGTCTTCCAAAAGTAACTCAAGAATTTAACATCGCGACGAGAAACAATAGTCCTAGGCATGCCATGCAACCTAGCGACTTCTCTAAAGAACAAATCCGCAATGTTTGAAGCATCATCGGTTTTATGACAAGCTATAAAATGTGCCATCTTAGAGAATCTATCCACAACAACAAAAATAGAATCCCTCCCCTTCTTAGTCCTAGGCAACCCCAAAATAAAGTCCATAGAAATGTCAATCCAAGTTCTTTTTAAGAATAGCACGCAAAAGTGTTCCCAAAGTTCTATTGACAACTTCAGTTTGTCCATCCGTTTGAGGATGACAAGTAGTAGAAAACAACAATTTTGTGCCAAGTTTAGCTCATAAAGTATTCCAAAAGTAACTCAAGAATTTAACATCGCGACGAGAAACAATAGTCCTAGGCATGCCATGCAACCTAGCGACTTCTCTAAAGAACAAATCCGCAATGTTTGAAGCATCATCGGTTTTATGACAAGCTATAAAATGTGCCATCTTAGAGAATCTATCCACAACAACAAAAATAGAATCCCTCCCCTTCTTAGTCCTAGGCAACCCCAAAATAAAGTCCATAGAAATGTCAATCCAAGTTCTTTTTAAGAATAGCACGCAAAAGTGTTCCCAAAGTTCTATTGACAACTTCAGTTTGTCCATCCGTTTGAGGATGACAAGTAGTAGAAAACAACAATTTTGTGCCAAGTTTAGCCCATAAAGTATTCCAAAAGTAACTCAAGAATTTAACATCGCGACGAGAAACAATAGTCCTAGGCATGCCATGCAACCTAGCGACTTCTCTAAAGAACAAATCCGCAATGTTTGAAGCATCATCGGTTTTATGACAAGCTATAAAATGTGCCATCTTAGAGAATCTATCCACAACAACAAAAATAGAATCCCTCCCCTTCTTAGTCCTAGGCAACCCCAAAATAAAGTCCATAGAAATGTCAATCCAAGTTCTTTTTAAGAATAGCACGCAAAAGTGTTCCCAAAGTTCTATTGACAACTTCAGTTTGTCCATCCGTTTGAGGATGACAAGTAGTAGAAAACAACAATTTAGTGCCAAGTTTAGCTCATAAAGTATTCCAAAAGTAACTCAAGAATTTAACATCGCGACGAGAAACAATAGTCCTAGGCATGCCATGCAACCTAGCGACTTCTCTAAAGAACAAATCCGCAATGTTTGAAGCATCATCGGTTTTATGACAAGCTATAAAATGTGCCATCTTAGAGAATCTATCCACAACAACAAAAATAGAATCCCTCCCCTTCTTAGTCCTAGGCAACCCCAAAATAAAGTCCATAGAAATGTCAATCCAAGTTCTTTTTAAGAATAGCACGCAAAAGTGTTCCCAAAGTTCTATTGACAACTTCAGTTTGTCCATCCGTTTGAGGATGACAAGTAGTAGAAAACAACAATTTTGTGCCAAGTTTAGCCCATAAAGTATTCCAAAAGTAACTCAAGAATTTAACATCGCGACGAGAAACAATAGTCCTAGGCATGCCATGCAACCTAGCGACTTCTCTAAAGAACAAATCCGCAATGTTTGAAGCATCATCGGTTTTATGACAAGCTATAAAATGTGCCATCTTAGAGAATCTATCCACAACAACAAAAATAGAATCCCTCCCCTTCTTAGTCCTAGGCAACCCCAAAATAAAGTCCATAGAAATGTCAATCCAAGTTCTTTTTAAGAATAGCACGCAAAAGTGTTCCCAAAGTTCTATTGACAACTTCAGTTTGTCCATCCGTTTGAGGATGACAAGTAGTAGAAAACAACAATTTTGTGCCAAGTTTAGCCCATAAAGTATTCCAAAAGTAACTCAAGAATTTAACATCGCGACGAGAAACAATAGTCCTAGGCATGCCATGCAACCTAGCGACTTCTCTAAAGAACAAATCCGCAATGTTTGAAGCATCATCGGTTTTATGACAAGCTATAAAATGTGCCATCTTAGAGAATCTATCCACAACAACAAAAATAGAATCCCTCCCCTTCTTAGTCCTAGGCAACCCCAAAATAAAGTCCATAGAAATGTCAATCCAAGTTCTTTTTAAGAATAGCACGCAAAGTGTTCCCAAAGTTCTATTGACAACTTCAGTTTGTCCATCCGTTTGAGGATGACAAGTAGTAGAAAACAACAATTTTGTGCCAAGTTTAGCCCATAAAGTATTCCAAAAGTAACTCAAGAATTTAACATCGCGACGAGAAACAATAGTCCTAGGCATGCCATGCAACCTAGCGACTTCTCTAAAGAACAAATCCGCAATGTTTGAAGCATCATCGGTTTTATGACAAGCTATAAAATGTGCCATCTTAGAGAATCTATCCACAACAACAAAAATAGAATCCCTCCCCTTCTTAGTCCTAGGCAACCCCAAAATAAAGTCCATAGAAATGTCAATCCAAGTTCTTTTTAAGAATAGCACGCAAAAGTGTTCCCAAAGTTCTATTGACAACTTCAGTTTGTCCATCCGTTTGAGGATGACAAGTAGTAGAAAACAACAATTTTGTGCCAAGTTTAGCCCATAAAGTCTTCCAAAAGTAACTCAAGAATTTAACATCGCGACGAGAAACAATAGTCCTAGGCATGCCATGCAACCTAGCGACTTCTCTAAAGAACAAATCCGCAATGTTTGAAGCATCATCGGTTTTATGACAAGCTATAAAATGTGCCATCTTAGAGAATCTATCCACAACAACAAAAATAGAATCCCTCCCCTTCTTAGTCCTAGGCAACCCCAAATAAAGTCCATAGAAATGTCAATCCAAGTTCTTTTAAGAAGAGCACGCAAAAGTGTTTCCCAAAGTTCTATTCACAACTTCAGTTTGTCCATCCGTTTGAGGATGACTTGTAGTAGAAAAAAACAATTAGTGCCAAGTTTAGCTCATAAAGTCTTCCAAAAGAAACTCAGAATTTAACATCGCGACGAGAACAATAGTCCTAGTCATGCCATGCTAGCGACTCTCTAAAGAACAATCCGCTATGTGTAAGCATATCGGTTTTGACAGCATAAAATGTGCACTTAGAAATCTCCACAACAAAATAGAATCCCTTTCTTAGCTGACCCCAATAAGTCCATAGAATTCAATCAAGTTCTTTTTAAGAATGACGTCATGAGGTGTCAAGAGCAGTCTGGACACGTGCATGTTTCGGGACGGTCCAATGTAAATGATCGAGGATCCGATCATGAGCTTGTCAAGAGCCAATGGACACGTAGCGTTCGGACGTTCCTAGTGGTGTTTCGGAGGATCGAAATGCCTATAAATAGTGCTCGGATTCCTATTTGTGACTTGCATTCCTTGAGTTTAAGTCTCCCTTTGAGGTTTTGGAAGGTATTCTAGGGCTATTGTATGTTCGAGCGATAGCAAGAGCTGCGGGATTGGTAGCATAGCAGCGCGAGTCGAGGCACATCGCTCAAAGGCTGTGCGACGGACGAAGGTAAACCCAAACCTTGGTAGTATAGGAGTACTGGTTTGCACCGAGTTGGTAGTATTGTTCATTGGTGCTTTTGATGAATAGGCTTGATTGAGACCTGTTGTCTGTGGTTCCAGTGGATGAGATTACTGATAGAGGTACGAAAGAGTTATCCCGAGATATCCTGGTTGATATCACATTCATATAGTGTTCATGATTATGTGGTGCATGATAATGCTATATGAATAGGCTATTATAGTACGGTTACTTAGATTCGCAAGGTGCATTTCAGTTGAGGAGCGTATTCTCTTCGAGATAGCCTTTACGTTGAGCTGTATTCTTTTGAGAATAAGCGACTATTTGGGGCCAGCTCAGCATGTTTGTGACAAAAGCTATTGGACACCTCGAGAGAGTAAACAGTGGCGACGGTCGGGAGGCTCAGTTGTGGTACCGGGAACATTTTAGGTCATCGTTCTTCTTGTATGGATGGCAGTGCCCAGAGGTTGGACCGCGCGGGCACTATCCACTTGGCGCCTCAGACTGAGCTTGTGAGTCCCTTTGTGGATTCGCTGTTTCTTGACTACCCCGGTATCATGATCAAGCATGGTGCATGTTCCATATAGGTCTGTATACTCATACATTTTTACTGGGCGTTCTGATATCGCTCACGTCTCGGTTTGTGTTTTGCTGGACACCCATTCCATCGGGGCAGGTCTGCAGGTTAGGACAGCTCAGGAGGAGCAGGAGGAGGACGTGGAGTATCTGGGGTTGGTTTCAGTTTCGGTATTGTGTTGACTTCGATTTGGGTTGTATTGGATATTTATTGAGTTTTTCTGACTTCGATTGGTGAGAACGGTATGTGGACTTTTTTCCGCTGTTCTTATCTCTGATGTATTGTGATGAGGTTATTGGCCTGCTGTTTGTGATTAGTGAGGTGATCTCTCCCCCTGGACGGGAGGCCTACATTTAGGTATCAGAGCATGCATACGATTTTGGGATATCAGAGGCTTTTGGGATTTCAGTGCCAATTATAGTTTGCCCTATTCTAATGGTGTGCATGGCTGACCATTTGGTGTGAGTGCTGTGAGTGTAGGTCGTTGGGGTACCCAGGACGATCTGTGAAGGCGTCATAGTTACCGCATGTTCTTCTTAACGTCATTCTTCTGTTTTCTACTCCGATGGTCATCGGTTAGCTAAGCGTCTAGTGATGGGTTGTTCCTAGATTTTGGAGGTAATGATTTGTTATTTAATTCCGTTGTGACATTCTCTTGCCTAGATTTCGAGACAGAAATCGTTTTTAAAGGGGGGAGTTAATTTGGATTATAGCCGATGCAAAGTTGTTTAAGTCTGGTGATTAAAACGCATTAAGAATATTTAACGAGTATTATAAAAACGTATCCGAAAAGGTAATAAATCAGATAGCGACCGAAGAGTTCGTAGGCTAAACAATGTGAGTTCGGGGATCCGATATTAGAGGTGATCAAGAAGTCTAAGTAATGCGAGTCCGGTTTTAAAGGCTTTTACAAAGTAAGGTCAGGAGTGCCCTTTGCTATGTAAGGTCTTTCCGTTAGAATGAGTTACACGTTTAAAAGATTATTGATTTACATGTAAAGGTTCATAGATGAGAGCTTTTGTGAAACAACGTTAAAGCAATGTTGCAGCTGACGAAATGCAAAACAGTAACGCAAGTTTTATGATCGAGGATATCGATCAATGTACTGTAAGAGCTAGACACGTAGTGGAGTTGTGGGTGAGGTCCGAAATCCATAATTCTACGGATTTCTCGTGACTCATTCCTTGATTAGTCTCATCTTTGAGAGTTTGAAGATCTAGGGCTAGGTTAGTGTGTTCAGTCGGGGAGGCCAGGCGTATTCGTCGCAGCAGCGCCGATGAGTATATGATGTCATGATTACAGAAGGCCGTCGACGAGTGGTACCGGCTGAGAGGCCTTTGGTAGTCCCCTGGCCGCAGTACTGGTTTCTGTAAGATGCGAGCATTGCTAACCGTAATACTGTCACATCATCATCCTGTTCAACCAAACGAACAGAACTGATACGAATAGGTTGAATATGGAATCCTGTGATCGGTGGATTCATGGATTGGATTATTGATAAGGTAGATAAGTTTACTTCCTTGAAGTATCCTGTTGGTATGCAATTCATGAATATGTTTACGACAACTGTTTATGGTTGCATTTATATATTCTGATACGATCATGTATTACTCGTACTCACCGGTATAGTTACTGACTTCATTTATATGTTAAAGAGGTTAGTCTTTCGGACTCACTTAGCTGTTGATGGGATCGCAATAGATGAGCTTAGCTGGGAGGTCTGATCGCAGTGCCTAGTCTGTGACGATGGCCACATAACCGAGAGACGCAGGCCTACTTGTCCGGGAGCTTCGTTATTATTGGCGGATCATTTTAAGATTTCCAGCGTCTGTTTATGTGGATGCTTTATGACCCGAGGGTTTGGACGTCGGATCGATGGCTCACTTGGGTCAAACGACATTGTTATTGCCTTTTAGTTGTAAACTTTCCGATTTCTTTTGACTATCTCATCACTAGTGGTATTACTAGAAATGATCCATAGATGTGCAGTTTCGGTGATAGGTCTGTAATGACGACATATGTTGTACGGGCGATTTTAAAAAATCGTACGTACCTGTTTTTTTATGAACCAGTCCCAGGCTAAGTGAAGCCAGGAGACAAGAGGGGCGTGTTCTGGGGTGGTTTAGTGTACTCAGCTATTTTAATTCATCTTTTAGGAATCTATACACAAAATGGATCCCCCATTCTGTAGTTATGCCAATAAGTTCAATGTCAATCAGACTTCTATTTTGATAAGAAAAGTTTCAACAGTTTCGTTGACATTTCCGTGTTGTCCATCTTTGAGATTGACGCTAGTAGTACTTTATTGCAAGTGCAATAAGTCTTCCAAAGTATGATTTGTACAGTCAGGGTCGGAAAACATAGTCCTAGGCAGACCATGCAACCTAGCGACTTCTCTAAAGAACAAATCCGCAATGTTTGAAGCATGCATCGGTTTTATGACAAGCTATAAAATGTGCCATCTTAGAGAATCTATCCACAACAACAAAAATAGAATCCCTCCCTTCTTAGTCCTAGGCAACCCCAAATAAAGTTCATAGAAATGTCAATCCAAGTTCTTTTTAAGAATGCACGCAAAGTGTTCCCAAAGTTCTATTGACAACTTCAGTTTGTCCATCCGTTTGAGGATGACAAGTAGTAGAAAAACAACAATTTTGTGCCAAGTTTAGCCCATAATGTATTCCAAAAGTAACTCAAGAATTTAACATCGCGACGAGAAACAATAGTCCTAGGCATGCCATGCAACCTAGCGACTTCTCTAAAGAACAAATCCGCAAGGTTTGAAGCATCATCGGTTTTATGACAAGCTATAAAATGTGCCATCTTAGAAATCTATCCACAACAACAAAAATAGAATCCCTCCCCTTCTTAGTCCTAGGCAACCCCAAAAATAAAGTCCATAGAAATGTCAATCCAAGTTCTTTTTAAGAATAGCACGCAAAAGTGTTCCCAAAGTTCTATTGACAACTTCAGTTTGTCCATCCGTTTGAGGATGACAAGTAGTAGAAAACAACAATTTTGTGCCAAGTTTAGCCCATAAAGTATTCCAAAAGTAACTCAAGAATTTACATCGCGACGAGAAACAATAGTCCTAGGCATGCCATGCAACCTAGCGACTTCTCTAAAGAACAAATCCGCAATGTTTGAAGCATCATCGGTTTTATGACAAGCTATAAAATGTGCCATCTTAGAGAATCTATCCACAACAACAAAATAGAATCCCTCCCCTTCTTAGTCCTAGGCAACCCCAAAAATAAAGTCCATAGAAATGTCAATCCAAGTTCTTTTTAAGAATAGCACGCAAAAGTGTTCCCAAAGTTCTATTGACAACTTCAGATTTGTCCATCCGTTTGAGGATGACAAGTAGTAGAAAACAACAATTTTGTGCCAAGTTTAGCCCATAAAGTCTTCCAAAAGTAACTCAAGAATTTAACATCGCGACGAGAAACAATAGTCCTAGGCATGCCATGCAACCTAGCGACTTCTCTAAAGAACAAATCCGCTATGTTTGAAGCATCATCGGTTTTATGACAAGCTATAAAATGTGCCATCTTAGAGAATCTATCCACAACAACAAAAATAGAATCCCTCCCCTTCTTAGTCCTAGGCAACCCAAAATAAAGTCCATAGAAATGTCAATCCAAGTTCTTTTAAGATAGCAGCAGCAAAGTGTTCCCCAAAGTCTATTGACAACTTCAGTTTGTCCATCCGTTTGAGGATGACAAGTAGTAGAAAACAACAATTGTGTGCCAAGTTTAGCTCAAAAGTATCCAAAAGTAACTCAAGATATTAACATCGCGACGAGAAACATAGTCCTAGCATGCCCATGCAACTACCTACTTCTATAAGAAACAAATCCGCTATGTTTGAAGCATCATCGGTTTATGACAAGCTATAAATGTGCATCTTAGAATCATCCACAACAACAAAATAGAATCCCTCCCCTTCTTAGTTCCTAGGCAACCCCAAAATAAGTCCATAGAAATTTCAATCCAAGTTCTTTTTAAGAATAGCACAAAAGGTGTTCCCAAAGTTTTATTGACAACTTCAGTTTGTCCATCCAGTTTGAGGATGACAAGTAGTAGAAAACAACAATTTGTGCCAAGTTTAGCCCATAAGTCTTCCAAAAAGTACTCAAGATTTAACATCGCGACGAGAAACAATAGTCCTAGGCATGCCATGCAACCTAGCGACTTCTCTAAAGAACAAATCCGCAATGTTTGAAGCATCATCGGTTTTATGACAAGCTATAAAATGTGCCATCTTAGAGAATCTTATACCACAACAACAAAATAGAATCCCCCCCTTCTGGATTTTTATGATGAAACGATAACGTTAAAAGACATGTTGCATGCTTGGTTTAAAATGAAAAAAAAAAAAATGTTATACGCATGTTTTTTATTCAGTGATGATAACATGTTGAATGATGTGAATGGATTGTGACTAACACGATGATATGTTGGAGATATCGTGAGGGTTATGGTCCCAGTGGGAGCCCGGCGATCGTATTTCCTCGGACACGGACATGTATATGTATATGATGATATGATATTACGTAAGGCCAGGGCCCAGTTGACCGGTGAGAGTGTTGCTGGTGTCCCCCGCCGCCCAGTACTGTGGTTATATGTAGATGGATCCATCGCCTAACACGTATATGAAAGTCACAATCAACGATCTGAATTCAACAAACACGAACATGAACATGAATACGAATATGAATATGGATACGAATATGGACATGAATATGAATATGTTTAAGTGATATGTTTATGCCTTTTGAAAATGTTTTTATGCATCATGAAAATGTTTACGAAAACGTTTATGTTTAAAGTTTATGCATCTTCATGAAAACGATATTTTAAGTACAAGTACTTTTCACCGTTATATGTTAACTGTATTATTTATTACTCGTTATAAAGATTATGGTGTGTTGAGTCTTTAGACTCACTAGGTGTGATGGATGCAAGTGGTTCTGAGGAAGGTCTTGATGAGTGATACTACTGGACTGATGGCGCACATAACCCGAGGACCAGCGCACTATTTTCCGCATTACGCTTTATGATTTCTTTTAAAGATTTTAAGACTATTTATTTATGCTTTTGAGAGGTTTTTGGAGAGTTTAGTATGGGCTACACTTTTCAACATTTATTGCTTTTTAGGTTTGGTAAAACGTTTTACGATTTCTGGTTTGACTATTCCTTTCAATTTTCAAATACTAGTTGGATGATTTACTTTAAAATGGTGCAAGATTATTTTTATGTGCATGTGCATGCAATGACCGAAAATGTGAGCGATTTTAAAAAAAAAAATTCTAGTACTTTTAAAGCAATAAAAAGAGCAAGGACGTTTCATCATCGGTTTTATGACAAGCTATAAAATGTCCCATCTTAGAGAATCTATCCACAACAACAAAAATAGAATCCCTCCCCTTCTTAGTCCTAGGCAACCCCAAAATAAAGTCCATAGAAATGTCAATCCAAGTTCTTTTTAAGAATAGCACGCAAAAGTGTTCCCAAAATTCTATTGACAACTTCAGTTTGTCCATCCGTTTGAGGATGACAAGTAGTAGAAAACAACAATTTTGTGCCAAGTTTAGCCAATAAAGTCTTCCAAAAGTAACTCAAGAATTTTACATCGCGACGAGAAACAATAGTCCTAGGCATGCCACGCAACCTAACGACTTCTCTAAAGAACAAATCCGCAATGTTTGAAGCATCATCTGTTTTATGACAAGCTATAAAATGTGCCATCTTAGAGAATCTATCCACAACAACAAAAATAGAATCCCTCCCCTTCTTAGTCCTAGGCAACCCCAAAATAAAGTCCATAGAAATGTCAATCCAAGTTCTTTTTAAGAATAGCACGCAAAGGTGTTCCCAAAGTTCTATTGACAACTTCAGTTTGTCCATCCGTTTGTGGATGACAAGTAGTAGAAAACAACAATTTTGTGCCAAGTTTAGCCCATAATGTATTCCAAAAGTAACTCAAGAATTTAACATCGCGACGAGAAACAATAGTCCTAGGCATGCCATGCAACCTAGCGACTTCTCTAAAGAACAAATCTGCTACGTTTGAAGCATCATCGGTTTTATGACAAGCTATAAAATGTGCCATCTTAGAAAATCTATCCACAACAACAAAAATAGAATCCCTCTCCTTCTTAGTTCTAGGCAACCCCAAAATAAAGTTCATAGAAATGTCAATCCAAGTTCTTTTTAAGAATAGCACGCAAAAGTGTTCCCAAAGTTCTATTGACAACTTCAGTTTGTCCATCCGTTTGAGGATGACAAGTAGTAGAAAACAACAATTTTGTGCCAAGTTTAACCCATAAAGTATTCCAAAAGTAACTCAAGAATTTAACATCGCGACGAGAAACAATAGTCCTAGGCATGCCATGCAACCTAGCGACTTCTCTAAAGAACAAATCCGCAATGTTTGAAGCATCATCGGTTTTATGACAAGCTATAAAATTTGTCATCTTAGAGAATTTATCCACAACAACAAAAATAGAATCCCTCCCCTTCTTAGTCCTAGGCAACCCAAAAATAAAGTCCATAGAAATGTCAATCCAAGTTCTTTTTAAGAATAGCACGCAAAAGTGTTCCCAAAGTTCTATTGACAACTTCAGTTTGTCCATCCGTTTGAGGATGACAAGTAGTAGAAAACAACAATTTGTGCCAAGTTTAGCTCATAAAGTATTCCAAAACTAACTCAAGAATTTAACATCGCGACGAGAAACAATAGTCCTAGGCATGCCATGCAACCTAACGACTTCTCTAAAGAACAAATCCGCAATGTTTGAAGCATCATCGGTTTTATGACAAGCTATAAAATGTGCCATCTTAGAGAATCTATCCACAACAACAAAAATAGAATCCCTCCCCTTCTTAGTCCTAGGCAACCCCAAAATAAAGTCCATAGAAATGTCAATCCAAGTTCTTTTTAAGAATAGCACGCAAAAGTGTTCCCAAAATTCTATTGACAACTTCAGTTTGTCCATCCGTTTGAGGATGACAAGTAGTAGAAAACAACAATTTTGTGCCAAGTTTAGCAAATAAAGTCTTCCAAAAGTAACTCAAGAATTTTACATCGCGACGAGAAACAATAGTCCTAGGCATGCCACGCAACCTAACGACTTCTCTAAAGAACAAATCCGCAATGTTTGAAGCATCATCGGTTTTATGACAAGCTATAAAATGTGCCATCTTAGAGAATATATACACAACAACAAAAATAGAATCCCTCCCCTTCTTAGTCCTAGGCAACCCCAAAATAAAGTCCATAGAAATGTCAATCCAAGTTCTTTTTAAGAATAGCACGCAAAGGTGTTCCCAAAGTTCTATTGACAACTTCAGTTTGTCCATCCGTTTGAGGATGACAAGTAGTAGAAAACAACAATTTTGTGCCAAGTTTAGCCCATAATGTATTCCAAAAGTAACTCAAGAATTTAACATCGCGACGAGAAACAATAGTCCTAGGCATGCCATGCAACCTAGCGACTTCTCTAAAGAACAAATCCGCAATGTTTGAAGCATCATCGGTTTTATGACAAGCTACAAAAATTTGTCATCTTAGAGAATTTATCCACAACAACAAAAATAGAATCCCTCCCCTTCTTAGTCCTAGGAAACCCAAAAATAAAGTCCATAGAAATGTCAATCCAAGTTCTTTTTAAGAATAGCACGCAAAAGTGTTCCCAAAATTCTATTGACAACTTCAGTTTGTCCATCAGTTTGAGGATGACAAGTAGTAGAAAACAACAATTTTGTACCAAGTTTAGCCCATAATGTATTCCAAAAGTAACTCAAGAATTTTACATCGTGACGAGAAACAATAGTCCTAGGCATGCCACGCAACCTAACGACTTCTCTAAAGAACAAATCCGCAATGTTTGAACCATCATCGGTTTTATGACAAGCTATAAAATGTGCCATCGTAGAGAATCTATACACAACAACAAAAATAGAATCCCTCTCCTTCTTAGTCCTAGGCAACCCCAAAATAAAGTTCATAGAAATGTCAATCAAAGTTCTTTTTAAGAATAGCACGCAAAAGTGTTCCCAAAGTTCTATTGACAACTTCAGATTGTCCATCCGTTTGAGGATGACAAGTAGTAGAAAACAACAATTTGTGCCAAGTTTAGCTCATAAAGTATTCCAAAAGTAACTCAAGAATTTAACATCGCGACGAGAAACAATAGTCCTAGGCATGCCATGCAACCTAGCGACTTCTCTAAAGAACAAATCAGCTACGTTTGAAGCATCATCGGTTTTATGACAAGCTATAAAATGTGCCATCTTAGAGAATCTATCCACAACAACAAAAATAGAATCCCTCTCCTTCTTAGTCCTAGGCAACCCCAAAATAAAGTTCATAAAAATGTCAATCCAAGTTCTTTTTAAGAATAGCACACAAAAGTGTTAACAAAGTTCTATTGACAACTTCAGTTTGTCCATCCGTTTGAGGATGACAAGTAGTAGAAAACAACAATTTGTGCCAAGTTTAGCTCATAAAGTATTCCAAAAGTAACTCAAGAATTTAACATCGCGACGAGAAACAATAGTCCTAGACATGCCATGCAACCTAGCGACTTCTCTAAAGAACAAATCAGCTACGTTTGAAGCATCATCGGTTTTATGACAAGCTATAAAATATGCCATTTTAGAGAATCTATCCACAACAACAAAAATAGAATCCCTCCCCTTCTTAGTCCTAGGCAACCCCAAAATAAAGTCCATAGAAATGTCAATCCAAGTTCTTTTTAAGAATAGCACGCAAAATTGTTCCCAAAATTCTATTGACAACTTCAGTTTGTCCATCCGTTTGAGGATGACAAGTAGTAGAAAACAACAATTAGTGCCAAGTTTAGCTCGTAAAGTATTCCAAAAGTAACTCAAGAATTTAACATCGCGACGAGAAACAATAGTCCTAGGCATGCCATGCAACCTAGCGACTTCTCTAAAGAACAAATCTGCTATGTTTGAAGCATCATCGGTTTTATGACAAGCTATAAAATGTGCCATCTTAGAGAATATATCCACAACAACAAAAATAGAATCCCTCCCCTTCTTAGTCTTAGGCAACCCCAAAATAAAGTCCATTCAATGTCAATCCAAGTTCTTTTTAAGAATAGCACGCAAAAGTGTTCCCAAAATTCTATTGACAACTTCAGTTTGTCCATCCGTTTGACGATGACAAGTAGTAGAAAACAACAATTTTGTGCCAAGTTTAGCACATAAAGTCTTCCAAAATCAAGAATTTAACATCGCGACGAGAAAAATAGTCCTAGGCATGCCATGCAACCTAGCGACTTATCTAAAGAACAAATCCGCTATGTTTGAAGCATCATCGGTTTTATGACAAGCTATAAAATGTGCCATCTTAGAGAATATATCCACAACAACAAAAATAGAATCCCTCCCCTTCTTAGTCCTAGGAAACTCCAAAATAAAGTCCATTCAATGTCAATCCAAGTTCTTTTTAAGAATAGCACGCAAAAGTGTTCCCAAAAATCTATTGACAACTTCAGTTTGTCCATCCGTTTGAGGATGACTAGTAGTAGAAAACAACAATTTGTGCCAAGTTTAGCTCATAAAGTATTCCAAAATTAACTCAAGAATTTAACATCGCGACGAGAAACAATAGTCCTAGGCATGCCATGCAACGTAGCGACTTCTCTAAAGAACAAATCCGCTATGTTTGAAGCATCATCGGTTTTATGACAAGCTATAAAATGTCCCATCTTAGAGAATCTATCCACAACAACAAAAATAGAATCCCTCCCCTTCTTAGTCCTAGGCAACCCCAAAATAAAGTCCATAGAAATGTCAATCCAAGTTCTTTTTAAGAATAGCACGCAAAAGTGTTCCCAAAATTCTATTGACAACTTCAGTTTGTCCATCCGTTTGAGGATGACAAGTAGTAGAAAACAACAATTTTGTGCCAAGTTTAGCACATAAAGTCTTCCAAAATCAAGAATTTAACATCGCGACGAGAAACAATAGTCCTAGGCATGCCATGCAACCTAGCGACTTATCTAAAGAACAAATCCGCTATGTTTGAAGCATCATCGGTTTTATGACAAGCTATAAAATGTGCCATCTTAGAGAATATATCCACAACAACAAAAATAGAATCCCTCCCCTTCTTAGTCCTAGGAAACTCCAAAATAAAGTCCATTCAATGTCAATCCAAGTTCTTTTTAAGAATAGCACGCAAAAGTGTTCCCAAAAATCTATTGACAACTTCAGTTTGTCCATCCGTTTGAGGATGACAAGTAGTAGAAAACAACAATTTGTGCCAAGTTTAGCTCATAAAGTATTCCAAAACTAACTCAAGAATTTAACATCGCGACGAGAAACAATAGTCCTAGGCATGCCATGCAACGTAGCGACTTCTCTAAAGAACAAATCCGCTATGTTTGAAGCATCATCGGTTTTATGACAAGCTATAAAATGTCCCATCTTAGAGAATCTATCCACAACAACAAAAATAGAATCCCTCCCCTTCTTAGTCCTAGGCAACCCCAAAATAAAGTCCATAGAAATGTCAATCCAAGTTCTTTTTAAGAATAGCACGCAAAAGTTTTCCCAAAATTCTATTGACAACTTCAGTTTGTCCATCCGTTTGAGGATGACAAGTAGTAGAAAACAACAATTTTGTGCCAAGTTTAGCCCATAAAGTCTTCCAAAAGTAACTCAAGAATT
This sequence comes from Primulina eburnea, assembly GCF_022965805.1. Lineage (NCBI taxonomy): Eukaryota > Viridiplantae > Streptophyta > Magnoliopsida > Lamiales > Gesneriaceae > Primulina > Primulina eburnea. Next base: position 25,014,465 of record NC_133110.1, read on the forward strand.
TTACATCGCGATGAGAAACAATAGTCCTAGGCATGCCACGCAACCTAACGACTTCTCTAAAGAACAAATCCGCAATGTTTGAAGCATCATCGGTTTTATGAAAAGCTATAAAATGTGCCATCTTAGAGAATCTATACACAACAACAAAAATAGAATCCCTCCCCTTCTTAGTCCTAGGCAACCCCAAAATAAAGTCCATAGAAATGTCAATCCAAGTTCTTTTTAAGAATAGCACGCAAAGGTGTTCCCAAAGTTCTATTGACAACTTCAGTTTGTCCATCCGTTTGAGGATGACAAGTAGTAGAAAACAACAATTTTGTGCCAAGTTTAGCCCATAATGTTTTCCAAAAGTAACTCAAGAATTTAACATCGCGACGAGAAACAATAGTCCTAGGCATGCCATGCAACCTAGCGACTTCTCTAAAGAATAAATCCGCAATATTTGAAGCATCATCGGTGTTATGACAAGCTACAAAATTTGTCATCTTAGAGAATTTATCCACAACAACAAAAATAGAATCCCTCCCCTTCTTAGTCCTAGGAAACCCAAAAATAAAGTCCATAGAAATGTCAATCCAAGTTCTTTTTAAGAATAGCACGCAAAAGTCTTCCCAAAATTCTATTGACAACTTCAGTTTGTCCATCAGTTTGAGGATGACAAGTAGTAGAAAACAACAATTTTGTGCCAAGTTTAGCCCATAAAGTCTTCCAAAAGTAACTCAAGAATTTTACATCGCGACGAGAAACAATAGTCCTAGGCATGCCACGCAACCTAACGACTTCTCTAAAGAACAAATCCGCAATGTTTGAAGCATCATCGGTTTTATGACAAGCTATAAAATGTGCCATCTTAGAGAATCTATACACAACAACAAAAATAGAATCCCTCCCTTCTTAGTCCTAGGCAACCCCAAAATAAAGTCCATAGAAATGTCAATCCAAGTTCTTTTTAAGAATAGCACGCAAAAGTGTTCCCAAAGTTCTATTGACAACTTCAGTTTGTCCATCCGTTTGAGGATGACAAGTAGTAGAAAACAACAATTTGTGCCAAGTTTAGCTCATAAAGTATTCCAAAAGTAACTCAAGAATTTAACATCGCGACGAGAAACAATAGTCCTAGGCATGCCATGCAACCTAACGAATTCTCTAAAGAACAAATCCGCAATGTTTGAAGCATCATCGGTTTTATGACAAGCTATAAAATGTGCCATCTTAGAGAATCTATCCACAACAACAAAAATAGAATCCCTCCCCTTCTTAGTCCTAGGCAACCCCAAAATAAAGTCCATAGAAATGTCAATCCAAGTTCTTTTTAATAATAGCACGCAAAAGTGTTCCAAAAATTCTATTGACAACTTCAGTTTGTCCACCCGTTTGATGATGACAAGTAGTAGAAAACAACAATTTGTGCCAAGTTTAGCTCATAAAGTATTCCAAAAGTAACTCAATAATTTAACATCGCGACGAGAAACAATAGTCCTAGGCATGCCATGCAACTTAGCTACTTCTTTAAAGATCAAATCCGCAATGTTTGAAGAATCATCGGTTTTATGACAAGCTATAAAATGTGCCATATTAGAGAATCTATCCACAACAACAAAAATAGAATCCCTCCCCTTCTTAGTCCTAGGCAACCCCAAAATAAAGTCCATAGAAATGTCAATCCAAGTTCTTTTTAAGAATAGCACGCAAAAGTGTTCCCAAAATTCTATTGACAACTTCAGTTTGTCCATCCGTTTGAGGATGACAAGTAGTAGAAAACAACAATTTTGTGCCAAGTTTAGCCAATAAAGTCTTCCAAAAGTAACTCAAGAATTTTACATCGCGACGAGAAACAATAGTCCTAGGCATGCCACGCAACCTAACGACTTCTCTAAAGATCAATTCCGCAATGTTTGAAGAATCATCGGTTTTATGACAAGCTATAAAATGTGCCATATTAGAGAATCTATCCACAACAACAAAAATAGAATCCCTCCCCTTCTTAGTCCTAGGCAACCCCAAAATAAAGTCCATAGAAATGTCAATCCAAGTTCTTTTTAAGAATAGCACGCAAAAGTGTTCCCAAAATTCTATTGACAACTTCAGTTTGTCCATCCGTTTGAGGATGACAAGTAGTAGAAAACAACAATTTTGTGCCAAGTTTAGCCAATAAAGTCTTCCAAAAGTAACTCAAGAATTTTACATCGCGACGAGAAACAATAGTCCTAGGCATGCCACGCAACCTAACGACTTCTCTAAAGAACAAATCCGCAATGTTTGAAGCATCATCGGTTTTATGACAAGCTATAAAATGTGCCATCTTAGAGAATATATACACAACAACAAAAATAGAATCCCTCCCCTTCTTAGTCCTAGGCAACCCCAAAATAAAGTCCATATAAATGTCAATCCAAGTTCTTTTTAAGAATAGCACGCAAAGGTGTTCCCAAAGTTCTATTGACAACTTCAGTTTGTCCATCCGTTTGAGGATGACAAGTAGTAGAAAACAACAATTTTGTGCCAAGTTTAGCCCATAATGTATTCCAAAAGTAACTCAAGAATTTAACATCGCGACGAGAAACAATAGTCCTAGGCATGCCATGCAACCTAGCGACTTCTCTAAAGAACAAATCCGCAATGTTTGAAGTATCATCGGTTTTATGACAAGCTACAAAAATTTGTCATCTTAGAGAATTTATCCACAACAACAAAAATAGAATCCCTCCCCTTCTTAGTCCTAGGAAACCCAAAAATAAAGTCTATAGAAATGTCAATCCAAGTTCTTTTTAAGAATAGCACGCAAAAGTGTTCCCAAAATTCTATTGACAACTTCAGTTTGTCCATCAGTTTGAGGATGACAAGTAGTAGAAAACAACAATTTTGTACCAAGTTTAGCCCATAATGTATTCCAAAAGTAACTCAAGAATTTTACATCGCGACGAGAAACAATAGTCCTAGGCATGCCACGCAACCTAACGACTTCTCTAAAGAACAAATCCGCAATGTTTGAAGCATCATCGGTTTTATGACAAGCTATAAAATGTGCCATCGTAGAGAATCTATACACAACAACAAAAATAGAATCCCTCCCCTTCTTAGTCCTAGGCAACCCCAAAATAAAGTCCATTCAATGTCAATCCAAGTTCTTTTTAAGAATAGCACGCAAAAGTGTTCCCAAAGTTCTATTGACAACTTCAGTTTGTCCATCCGTTTGAGGATGACAAGTAGTAGAAAACAACAATTTGTGCCAAGTTTAGCTCATAAAGTATTCCAAAAGTAACTCAAGAATTTAACATCGCGACGAGAAACAATAGTCCTAGGCATGCCATGCAACCTAGCGACTTCTCTAAAGAACAAATCAGCTACGTTTGAAGCATCATCGGTTTTATGACAAGCTATAAAATGTGCCATCTTAGAGAATCTATCCACAACAACAAAAATAGAATCCCTCTCCTTCTTAGTCCGAGGCAACCCCAAAATAAAGTTCATAGAAATGTCAATCCAAGTTCTTTTTAAGAATAGCACACAAAAGTGTTCACAAAGTTCTATTGACAACTTCAGTTTGTTCATCCGTTTGAGGATGACAAGTAGTAGAAAACAACAATTTGTGCCAAGTTTAGCTCATAAAGTATTCCAAAAGTAACTCAAGAATTTAACATCGCGACGAGAAACAATAGTCCTAGGCATGCCATGCAACCTAGCGACTTCTCTAAAGAACAAATCAGCTACATTTGAAGCATCATCGGTTTTATGACAAGCTATAAAATATGTCATTTTAGAGAATCTAAACACAACAACAAAAATAAAATCCCTACCTTCTTAGTCCTAGGCAACCCCAAAATAAAGTCCATAGAAATGTCAATCCAAGTTCTTTTTAAGAATAGCACGCAAAAGTGTTCCCAAAGTTCTATTGACAACTTCAGTTTGTCCATCCGTTTGAGGATGACAAGTAGTAGAAAACAACAATTTGTGCCAAGTTTAGCTCATAAAGTATTCCAAAACTAACTCAAGAATTTAACATCGCGACGAGAAACAATAGTCCTAGGCATGCCATGCAACCTAGCGACTTATCTAAAGAACAAATCCGCTATGTTTGAAGCATCATCGGTTTTATGACAAGCTATAAAATGTGCCATCTTAGAGAATATATCCACAACAACAAAAATAGAATCCCTCCCCTTCTTAGTCCTTGGAAACTCCAAAATAAAGTCCATTCAATGTCAATCCAAGTTCTTTTTAAGAATAGCACGCAAAAGTGTTCCCAAAAATCTATTGACAACTTCAGTTTGTCCATCCGTTTGAGGATGACAAGTAGTAGAAAACAACAATTTGTGCCAAGTTTAGCTCATAAAGTATTCCAAAACTAACTCAAGAATTTAACATCGCGACGAGAAACAATAGTCCTAGGCATGCCATGCAACGTAGCGACTTCTCTAAAGAACAAATCCGCTATGTTTGAAGCATCATCGGTTTTATGACAAGCTATAAAATGTCCCATCTTAGAGAATCTATCCACAACAACAAAAATAGAATCCCTCCCCTTCTTAGTCCTAGGCAACCCCAAAATAAAGTCCATAGAAATGTCAATCCAAGTTCTTTTTAAGAATAGCACGCAAAAGTGTTCCCAAAATTCTATTGACAACTTCAGTTTGTCCATCCGTTTGAGGATGACAAGTAGTAGAAAACAACAATTTTGTGCCAAGTTTAGCCCATAAAGTCTTCCAAAAGTAACTCAAGAATTTTACATCGCGACGAGAAACAATAGTCCTAGGCATGCCACGCAACCTAACGACTTCTCTAAAGAACAAATCCGCAATGTTTGAACCATCATCGGTTTTATGACAAGCTATCAAATGTGCCATCTTAGAGAATCTATACACAACAACAAAAATAGAATCCCTCCCCTTCTTAGTCCTAGGCAACCCCAAAATAAAGTCCATAGAAATGTCAATCCAAGTTCTTTTTAAGAATAGCACGCAAAGGTGTTCCCAAAGTTCTATTGACAACTTCAGTTTGTCCATCCGTTTGAGGATGACAAGTAGTAGAAAACAACAATTTTGTGCCAAGTTAAGCCCATAATGTATTCCAAAAGTAACTCAATAATTTAACATCGCGACGAGAAACAATAGTCCTAGGCATGCCATGCAACCTAGCGACTTCTCTAAAGAACAAATCCGCAATATTTGAAGCATCATCGGTTTTATGACAAGCTACAAAATTTGTCATCTTAGAGAATTTATCCACAACAACAAAAATAGAATCCCTCCCCTTCTTAGTCCTAGGAAACCCAAAAATAAAGTCCATAGAAATGTCAATCCAAGTTCTTTTTAAGAATAGCACGCAAAAGTGTTCCCAAAATTCTATTGACAACTTCAGTTTGTCCATCAGTTTGAGGATGACAAGTAGTAGAAAACAACAATTTTGTGCCAAGTTTAGCCCATAAAGTCTTCCAAAAGTAACTCAAGAATTTTACATCGCGACGAGAAACAATAGTCCTAGGCATGCCACGCAACCTAACGACTTCTCTAAAGAACAAATCCGCAATGTTTGAAGCATTATCGGTTTTATGACAAGCTATAAAATGTGCCATCTTAGAGAATCTAAACACAACAACAAAAATAAAATCCCTACCTTCTTAGTCCTAGGCAACCCCAAAATAAAGTCCATAGAAATGTCAATCCAAGTTCTTTTTAAGAATAGCACGCAAAAGTGTTCCCAAAGTTCTATTGACAACTTCAGTTTGTCCATCCGTTTGAGGATGACAAGTAGTAGAAAACAACAATTTGTGCCAAGTTTAGCTCATAAAGTATTCCAAAAGTAACTCAAGAATTTAACATCGCGACGAGAAACAATAGTCCTAGGCATGCCATGTGTAGTAGCCCGAATTCCAAATTGGGTAATTAACGGAGTAATGGTGATTAAGAAGGTTTAAGGTGTAATTTTGACCGAGTCATGATCGGACGGTCCGAAGATGGTTCAGAAGCACCGAAGAGTTCGTAAGGTCCGAAGTGAGTTCGGTGGATCCGATCATTAGGTGTCAAGAGTTGATCGACACGTGGGAGTTCGGAAGGTCCGAAGTGAGTTCGGTGGATCCGATCATGAGGTGTCAAGAGCAGCTGGACACGTGCATGTTCGGACGGTCCGAAGTGTATGATCGGAGGATCCGATCATGAGCTGTCAAGAGCCAATGGACACGTAGCGTTCGGACGTTCCGAAGTGGTGTTCGGAGGATCCGAACATGGCCTATAAATAGTGCTCGGATTTCTCATTTGTGACTTGCCATTCCTTGAGTTAAGTCTCCTCTTTGAGAGTTTTGGAAGGATTCTAGGGCTAGTTGTTGTTCGAGCGATAGCCAAGAGCTGCCGGGATTGGTAGCATAGCAGCGCCGGAGTTTCGAGGCAATCGACATCAAAGGGCTGTCGACGGACGAAGGTAAACCCTAAACCTTTGGTAGTACTAGGGAGTACTGGTTTTGCTAGCCGAGCTTGGTAGTATTGTTCATTGGGTATGCTTTTGATGAATAGGCTTGGATTAGACCTGTTGTCTGGTGGTTCCAGTGGATTAGGATTACTGTGATAGAGGTACGAAAGTACTATCCGAGATATCCTGGTTGAGTATACATTCATATATGTGTTGCATGATTATGTGGTGCATTGATATATGTCATATGATGCATGCTATTATGTCACGGTTATTACTGCACGTTGCATTTCATGTTGAGCCGTATTCTTCTTCGAGATAGCCTTTACTGTTGAGCTGTATCTCTTTCGAGATAAGCTATATCTTGGGGCCGCTCAGCCCTGTCTTGTGGACGCATGGACACCGAGAGTACACAGTGGCCGACGGGTCGGGAGGGCTTCGGTGGTCCGGGACATTTTAGGTCCACGTCTGTCTTGTAGTGGATGCAGTGACCCAGAGGTTGGACCGCGCGGCACTATCCACTTGGCGCCTCTAGACTGAGCATTGTTGAGATCCTTTTGTGATTCCTGTTTCTTGACTACCCCGGTATCATGATCATAGCATGTGCATTTCATATAGGTCTGTATACTCATACTTTTGTACTGGGCGTTCTTATCGCTCACGTCCTCGGTTTTGTTTATTCTTGGACACCCCATTCCCTCGGGGCAGGCCTCAGGTTGGACAGCTCAGGAGGAGCAGGAGGAGGACGTGAGTATCTGGTTGGTTTAGTTTATCGGTATTGTTTTGATTTCGATTTGGTTGTATTGGATATTTTATTTTGAGTTATTCTAGACTTCGATTGGGTTGTATAATCGGTATAGTTGTTGACTTTTTCCGCTGTTATCTCTGATTATTGTCTATTAGGTTAATTGCATGCTTAGTTTTTGATTAGTAGGTGATTCTGGAACGGGTCACTACATTTATGGTATCAGAGCATGCATACGATTTTGGGATATAGATTCTGTTTTGGGATTTCCGTTGACCAATTTACTAGTTTCCCTATTCTATGTTGTAGCAATGGCTGACCATTTTGGTGATGAGAGTAGTCAGGGAAGTGTAGGTCGTTGGGGTGACCAGGACGATCTGTTAAGCGTCATAAGTTACCGCATGTTTCTCTAGACGTCATTCTTTCTGTTTCTACTCCGATGGGTCATTCGGGGTTAGCTAAGCGTCTAGTGATGGGTTGTTCCTTAGATTTGGAGGGTAATGATGTTGTTATTTCGTTTTGTTCATTCTCTTGCCTAGATTTCGAGGACGAAATCGTTTTAAGGGGGGGAGAATGTAGTAGCCCGAATTCCAAATTGGGTAATTAACGGAGTAATGGTGATTAAGAAGGTTTAAGGTGTAATTTTGACCGAGTCATGATCGGACGGTCCGAAGATGGTTCAGAAGCACCGAAGAGTTCGTAAGGTCCGAAGTGAGTTCGGTGGATCCGATCATTAGGTGTCAAGAGTTGATCGACACGTGGGAGTTCGGAAGGTCCGAAGTGAGTTCGGTGGATCCGATCATGAGGTGTCAAGAGCAGCTGGACACGTGCATGTTCGGACGGTCCGAAGTGTATGATCGGAGGATCCGATCATGAGCTGTCAAGAGCCAATGGACACGTAGCGTTCGGACGTTCCGAAGTGGTGTTCGGAGGATCCGAACATGGCCTATAAATAGTGCTCGGATTTCTCATTTGTGACTTGCCATTCCTTGAGTTAAGTCTCCTCTTTGAGAGTTTTGGAAGGATTCTAGGGCTAGTTGTTGTTCGAGCGATAGCCAAGAGCTGCCGGGATTGGTAGCATAGCAGCGCCGGAGTTTCGAGGCAATCGACATCAAAGGGCTGTCGACGGACGAAGGTAAACCCTAAACCTTTGGTAGTACTAGGGAGTACTGGTTTTGCTAGCCGAGCTTGGTAGTATTGTTCATTGGGTATGCTTTTGATGAATAGGCTTGGATTAGACCTGTTGTCTGGTGGTTCCAGTGGATTAGGATTACTGTGATAGAGGTACGAAAGTACTATCCGAGATATCCTGGTTGAGTATACATTCATATATGTGTTGCATGATTATGTGGTGCATTGATATATGTCATATGATGCATGCTATTATGTCACGGTTATTACTGCACGTTGCATTTCATGTTGAGCCGTATTCTTCTTCGAGATAGCCTTTACTGTTGAGCTGTATCTCTTTCGAGATAAGCTATATCTTGGGGCCGCTCAGCCCTGTCTTGTGGACGCATGGACACCGAGAGTACACAGTGGCCGACGGGTCGGGAGGGCTTCGGTGGTCTGGGACATTTTAGGTCCACGTCTGTCTTGTAGTGGATGCAGTGACCCAGAGGTTGGACCGCGCGGCACTATCCACTTGGCGCCTCTAGACTGAGCATTGTTGAGATCCTTTTGTGATTCCTGTTTCTTGACTACCCCGGTATCATGATCATAGCATGTGCATTTCATATAGGTCTGTATACTCATACTTTTGTACTGGGCGTTCTTATCGCTCACGTCCTCGGTTTTGTTTATTCTTGGACACCCCATTCCCTCGGGGCAGGCCTCAGGTTGGACAGCTCAGGAGGAGCAGGAGGAGGACGTGAGTATCTGGTTGGTTTAGTTTATCGGTATTGTTTTGATTTCGATTTGGTTGTATTGGATATTTTATTTTGAGTTATTCTAGACTTCGATTGGGTTGTATAATCGGTATAGTTGTTGACTTTTTCCGCTGTTATCTCTGATTATTGTCTATTAGGTTAATTGCATGCTTAGTTTTTGATTAGTAGGTGATTCTGGAACGGGTCACTACACCATGCAACCTAGCGACTTCTCTAAAGAACAAATCAGCTACGTTTGAAGCATCATCGGTTTTATGACAAGCTATAAAATGTGCCATCTTAGAGAATCTATCCACAACAACAAAAATAGAATCCCTCTCCTTCTTAGTCCTAGGCAACCCCAAAATAAAGTTCATAGAAATGTCAATCCAAGTTCTTTTTAAGAATAGCACACAAAAGTGTTCACAAAGTTCTATTGACAACTTCAGATTGTCCATCCGTTTGAGGATGACAAGTAGTAGAAAACAACAATTTTGTGCCAAGTTTAGCCCATAAAGTCTTCCAAAAGTAACTCAAGAATTTAACATCGCGACGAGAAACAATAGTCCTAGGCATGCCATGCAGCCTAGCTACTTCTCTAAAGAACAAATCCGCTATGTTTGAAGCATTATCGGTTTTATGACAAGCTATTAAATGTGCCATCTTAGAGAATCTATCCACAACAACAAAAATAGAATCCCTCCCCTTCTTAGTCCTAGGAAACTCCAAAATAAAGTCCATAGAAATGTCAATCCAAGTTCTTTTTAAGAATAGCACGCAAAAGTGTTCCCAAAGTTCTATTGACAACTTAAGTTTTTCCATCCGTTTGAGGATGACAAGTAGTAAAAAACAACAATTTGTGCCAAGTTTAGCTCATAAAGTATTCCAAAAGTAACTCAAGAATTTAACATCGCGACGAGAAACAATAGTCCTAGGCATGCCATGCAACCTAACGACTTCTCTATAGAACAAATCCGCAATGTTTGAAGCATCATCGGTTTTATGACAAGCTATAAAATGTGCCATCTCAGAGAATCTATCCACAACAACAAAAATAGAATCCCTCCCCTTCTTAGTCCTAGGCAACCCCAAAATAAAGTCCATAGAAATATCAATCCAAGTTCTTTTTAATAATAGCACGCAAAAGTGTTCCAAAAATTCTATTGACAACTTCAGTTTGTCCATCCGTTTGATGATGACAAGTAGTAGAAAACAACAATTTGTGCCAAGTTTAGCTCATAAAGTATTCCAAAAGTAACTCAAGAATTGAACATCGCGACGAGACACAATAGTCCTAGGCATGCCATGCAACCTAGCGACTTCTCTAAAGATCAAATCCGCAATGTTTGAAGAATCATCGGTTTTATGACAAGCTATAAAATGTGCCATATTAGAGAATCTATCCACAACAACAAAAATAGAATCCCTCCCCTTCTTAGTCCTAGGCAACCCCAAAATAAAGTCCATAGAAATGTCAATCCAAGTTCTTTTTAAGAATAGCACGCAAAAGTGTTCCCAAAATTCTATTGACAACTTCAGATTGTCCATCCGTTTGAGGATGACAAGTAGTAGAAAACAACAATTAGTGCCAAGTTTAGCTCATAAAGTATTCCAAAAGTAACTCAATAATTTAACATCGCGACGAGAAACAATAGTCCTAGGCATGCCATGCAACTTAGCTACTTCTTTAAAGAACAAATCCGCTATGTTTGAAGCATCATCGGTTTTATGACAAGCTATAAAATGTGCCATCTTAGAGAATCTATTCACAACAACGAAAATAGAATCCCTCCCCTTCTTAGTCCTAGGCAACCTAAAATAAAGTCCATAGAAATGTCAGTCCAAGTTCTTTTTAAGAATAGCACGCAAAGGTGTTCCCAAAGTTTTATTGACAACTTCAGTTTGTCCATCAGTTTGAGGATGACAAGTAGTAGAAAACAACAATTTTGTGCCAAGTTTAGCCCATAAAGTCTTCCAAAAGTAACTCAAGCATTTAACATCGCGACGAGAAACAATAGTCCTAGGCATGCCACGCAACCTAACGACTTCTCTAAAGAACAAATCCGCAATGTTTGAAGCATCATCGGTTTTATGACAAGCTATAAAATGTGCCATCTTAGAGAATCTATCCACAACAACAAAAATAGAATCCCTCCCCTTCTTAGTCCTAGGCAACCCCAAAATAAAGTCCATAGAAATGTCAATCCAAGTTCTTTTTAAGAATAGCACGCAAAGGTGTTCCCAAAGTTCTATTGACAACTTCAGTTTGTCCATCCGTTTGAGGATGACAAGTAGTAGAAAACAACAATTTTGTGCCAAGTTTAGCCCATAATGTATTCCAAAAGTAACTCAAGAATTTAACATCGCGACGAGAAACAATAGTCCTAGGCATGCCATGCAACCTAGCGACTTCTCTAAAGAACAAATCCGCAATGTTTGAAGCATCATCGGTTTTATGACAAGCTATAAAATGTGCCATCTTAGAGAATCTATACACAACAACAAAAATAGAATCCCTCCCCTTCTTAGTCCTAGGCAACCCCAAAATAAAGTCCATAGAAATGTCAATCCAAGTTCTTTTTAAGAATAGCACGCAAAGGTGTTCCCAAAGTTCTATTGACAACTTCAGTTTGTCCATCCGTTTGAGGATGACAAGTAGTAGAAAACAACAATTTTGTGCCAAGTTTAGCCCATAATGTATTCCAAAAGTAACTCAAGAATTTAACATCGCGACGAGAAACAATAGTCCTAGGCATGCCATGCAACCTAGCTACTTCTCTAAAGAACAAATCCGCTATGTTTGAAGCATCATCGGTTTTATGACAAGCTATAAAATGTGCCATCTTAGAGAATCTATTCACAACAACGAAAATAGAATCCCTCCCCTTCTTAGTCCTAGGCAACCTAAAATAAAGTCCATAGAAATGTCAGTCCAAGTTCTTTTTAAGAATAGCACGCAAAGGTGTTCCCAAAGTTCTATTGACAACTTCAGTTTGTCCATCAGTTTGAGGATGACAAGTAGTAGAAAACAACAATTTTGTGCCAAGTTTAGCCCATAAAGTCTTCCAAAAGTAACTCAAGAATTTAACATCGCGACGAGAAACAATAGTCCTAGGCATGCCACGCAACCTAACGACTTCTCTAAAGAACAAATCCGCAATGTTTGAAGCATCATCGGTTTTATGACAAGCTATAAAATGTGCCATCTTAGAGAATCTATCCACAACAACAAAAATAGAATCCCTCCCCTTCTTAGTCCTAGGCAACCCCAAAATAAAGTCCATAGAAATGTCAATCCAAGTTCTTTTTAAGAATAGCACGCAAAGGTGTTCCCAAAGTTCTATTGACAACTTCAGTTTGTCCATCCGTTTGAGGATGACAAGTAGTAGAAAACAACAATTTTGTGCCAAGTTTAGCCCATAATGTATTCCAAAAGTAACTCAAGAATTTAATATCGCGACGAGAAACAATAGTCCTAGGCATGCCATGCAACCTAGCGACTTCTCTAAAGAACAAATCCGCTATGTTTGAAGCATCATCGGTTTTATGACAAGCTATAAAATGTCCCATCTTAGAGAATCTATCCACAACAACAAAAATAGAATCCCTCCCCTTCTTAGTCCTAGGCAACCCCAAAATAAAGTCCATAGAAATGTCAATCCAAGTTCTTTTTAAGAATAGCACGCATAAGTGTTCCCAAAATTCTATTGACAACTTCAGTTTGTCCATCCGTTTGAGGATGACAAGTAGTAGAAAACAACAATTTTGTGCCAAGTTTAGCCCATAAAGTCTTCCAAAAGTAACTCAAGAATTTTACATCGCGACGAGAAACAATAGTCCTATGCATGCCACGCAACCTAACGACTTCTCTAAAGAACAAATCTGCAATGTTTGAAGCATCATCGGTTTTATGACAAGCTATAAAATGTGCCATCTTAGAGAATCTATACACAACAACAAAAATAGAATCCCTCCCCTTCTTAGTCCTAGGCAACCGCAAAATAAAGTCCATAGAAATGTCAATCCAAGTTCTTTTTAAGAATAGCACGCAAAGGTGTTCCCAAAGTTCTATTGACAACTTCAGTTTGTCCATCCGTTTGAGGATGACAAGTAGTAGAAAACAACAATTTTGTGCCAAGTTAAGCCCATAATGTATTCCAAAAGTAACTCAAGAATTTAACATCGCGACGAGAAACAATAGTCCTAGGCATGCCATGCAACCTAGCGACTTCTCTAAAGAACAAATCCGCAATATTTGAAGCATCATCGGTTTTATGACAAGCTACAAAATTTGTCATCTTAGAGAATTTATCCACAACAACAAAAATAGAATCCCTCCCCTTCTTAGTCCTAGGAAACCCAAAAATAAAGTCCATAGAAATGTCAATCCAAGTTCTTTTTAAGAATAGCACGCAAAAGTGTTCCCAAAATTCTATTGACAACTTCAGTTTGTCCATCAGTTTGAGGATGACAAGTAGTAGAAAACAACAATTTTGTGCCAAGTTTAGCCCATAAAGTCTTCCAAAAGTAACTCAAGAATTTTACATCGCGACGAGAAACAATAGTCCTAGGCATGCCACGCAACCTAACGACTTCTCTAAAGAACAAATCCGCAATGTTTGAAGCATCATCGGTTTTATGACAAGCTATAAAATGTGCCATCTTAGAGAATCTATACACAACAACAAAAATAGAATCCCTACCTTCTTAGTCCTAGGCAACCCCAAAATAAAGTCCATAGAAATGTCAATCCAAGTTCTTTTTAAGAATAGCACGCAAAAGTGTTCCCAAAGTTCTATTGACAACTTCAGTTTGTCCATCCGTTTGAGGATGACAAGTAGTAGAAAACAACAATTTGTGCCAAGTTTAGCTCATAAAGTATTCCAAAAGTAACTCAAGAATTTAACATCGCGACGAGAAACAATAGTCCTAGGCATGCCATGCAACCTAGCGACTTCTCTAAAGAACAAATCAGCTACGTTTGAAGCATCATCGGTTTTATGACAAGCTATAAAATGTGCCATCTTAGAGAATCTATCCACAACAACAAAAATAGAATCCCTCTCCTTCTTAGTCCTAGGCAACCCCAAAATAAAGTTCATAGAAATGTCAATCCAAGTTCTTTTTAAGAATAGCACACAAAAGTGTTCACAAAGTTCTATTGACAACTTCAGATTGTCCATCCGTTTGAGGATGACAAGTAGTAGAAAACAACAATTTTGTGCCAAATTTAGCCCATAAAGTCTTCCAAAAGTAACTCAAGAATTTAACATCGCGACGAGAAACAATAGTCCTAGGCATGCCATGCAGCCTAGCTACTTCTCTAAAGAACAAATCCGCTATGTTTGAAGCATTATCGGTTTTATGACAAGCTATTAAATGTGCCATCTTAGAGAATCTATCCACAACAACAAAAATAGAATCCCTCCCCTTCTTAGTCCTAGGAAACTCCAAAATAAAGTCCATAGAAATGCATCCAAGTTCTTTTTAAGAATAGCACGCAAAAGTGTTCCCAAAGTTCTATTGACAACTTAAGTTTTTCCATCCGTTTGAGGATGACAAGTAGTAAAAAACAACAATTTGTGCCAAGTTTAGCTCATAAAGTATTCCAAAAGTAACTCAAGAATTTAACATCGCGACGAGAAACAATAGTCCTAGGCATGCCATGCAACCTAACGACTTCTCTAAAGAACAAATCCGCAATGTTTGAAGCATCATCGGTTTTATGACAAGCTATAAAATGTGCTATCTCAGAGAATCTATCCACAACAACAAAAATAGAATCCCTCCCCTTCTTAGTCCTAGGCAACCTCAAAATAAAGTCCATAGAAATATCAATCCAAGTTCTTTTTAATAATAGCACGCAAAAGTGTTCCAAAAATTCTATTGACAACTTCAGTTTGTCCATCCGTTTGATGATGACAAGTAGTAGAAAACAACAATTTGTGCCAAGTTTAGCTCATAAAGTATTCCAAAAGTAACTCAAGAATTGAACATCGCGACGAGACACAATAGTCCTTGGCATGCCATGCAACCTAGCGACTTCTCTAAAGATCAAATCCGCAATGTTTGAAGAATCATCGGTTTTATGACAAGCTATAAAATGTGCCATATTAGAGAATCTATCCACAACAACAAAAATAGAATCCCTCCCCTTCTTAGTCCTAGGCAACCCCAAAATAAAGTCCATAGAAATGTCAATCCAAGTTCTTTTTAAGAATAGCACGCAAAAGTGTTCCCAAAATTCTATTGACAACTTCAGATTGTCCATCCGTTTGAGGATGACAAGTAGTAGAAAACAACAATTAGTGCCAAGTTTAGCTCATAAAGTATTCCAAAAGTAACTCAATAATTTAACATCGCGACGAGAAACAATAGTCCTAGGCATGCCATGCAACCTAGCTACTTCTCTAAAGAACAAATCCGCTATGTTTGAAGCATCATCGGTTTTATGACAAGCTATAAAATGTGCCATCTTAGAGAATCTATTCACAACAACGAAAATAGAATCCCTCCCCTTCTTAGTCCTAGGCAACCTAAAATAAAGTCCATAGAAATGTCAGTCCAAGTTCTTTTTAAGAATAGCACGCAAAGGTGTTCCCAAAGTTCAATTGACAACTTCAGTTTGTCCATCAGTTTGAGGATGACAAGTAGTAGAAAACAACAATTTTGTGCCAAGTTTAGCCCATAAAGTCTTCCAAAAGTAACTCAAGAATTTAACATCGCGACGAGAAACAATAGTCCTAGGCATGCCACGCAACCTAACGACTTCTCTAAAGAACAAATCCGTAATGTTTGAAGCATCATCGGTTTTATGACAAGCTATAAAATGTGCCATCTTAGACAATCTATCCACAACAACAAAAATAGAATCCCTCCCCTTCTTAGTCCTAGGCAACCCCAAAATAAAGTCCATAGAAATGTCAATCCAAGTTCTTTTTAAGAATAGCACGCAAAGGTGTTCCCAAAGTTCTATTGACAACTTCAGTTTGTCCATCCGTTTGAGGATGACAAGTAGTAGAAAACAACAATTTTGTGCCAAGTTTAGCCCATAATGTATTCCAAAAGTAACTCAAGAATTTAACATCGCGACGAGAAACAATAGTCCTAGGCATGCCATGCAACCTAGCGACTTCTCTAAAGAACAAATCCGCAATGTTTGAAGCATCATCGGTTTTATGACAAGCTACAAAAATTTGTCATCTTAGAGAATTTATCCACAACAACAAAAATAGAATCCCTCCCCTTCTTAGTCCTAGGAAACCCAAAAATAAAGTCCATAGAAATGTCAATCCAAGTTCTTTTTAAGAATAACACGCAAAAGTGTTCCCAAAATTCTATTGACAACTTCAGTTTGTCCATCAGTTTGAGGATGACAAGTAGTAGAAAACAACAATTTTGTACCAAGTTTAGCCCATAATGTATTCCAAAAGTAACTCAAGAATTTTACATCGCGACGAGAAACAATAGTCCTAGGCATGCCACGCAACCTAACGACTTCTCTAAAGAACAAATCCGCAATGTTTGAAGCATCATCGGTTTTATGACAAGCTATAAAATGTGCCATCGTAGAGAATCTATACACAACAACAAAAATAGAATCCCTCCCCTTCTTAGTCCTAGGCAACCCCAAAATAAAGTCCATAGAAATGTCAATCCAAGTTCTTTTTAAGAATAGCACGCAAAAGTGTTCCCAAAGTTCTATTGACAACTTCAGATTGTCCATCCGTTTGAGGATGACAAGTAGTAGAAAACAACAATTAGTGCCAAGTTTAGCTCATAAAGTATTCCTAAAGTAACTCAAGAATTTTACATCGCGACGAGAAACAATAGTCCTAGGCATGCCACGCAACCTAACGACTTCTCTAAAGAACAAATCCGCAATGTTTGAAGCATCATCGGTTTTATGACAAGCTATAAAATGTGCCATCTTAGAGAATCTATACACAACAACAAAAATAGAATCCCTCCCTTCTTAGTCCTAGGCAACCCCAAAATAAAGTCCATAGAAATGTCAATCCAAGTTCTTTTTAAGAATAGCACGCAAAAGTGTTCCCAAAGTTCTATTGACAACTTCAGTTTGTCCATCCGTTTGAGGATGAAAAGTAGTAGAAAACAACAATTTGTGCCAAGTTTAGCTCATAAAGTATTCCAAAAGTAACTCAAGAATTTAACATCGCGACGAGAAACAATAGTCCTAGCCATGCCATGCAACCTAGCGACTTCTCTAAAGAACAAATCAGCTACGTTTGAAGCATCATCGGTTTTATGACAAGCTATAAAATGTGCCATCTTAGAGAATCTATCCACAACAACAAAAATAGAATCCCTCTCCTTCTTAGTCCTAGGCAACCCCAAAATAAAGTTCATAGAAATGTCAATCCAAGTTCTTTTTAAGAATAGCACACAAAAGTGTTCACAAAGTTCTATTGACAACTTCAGATTGTCCATCCGTTTGAGGATGACAAGTAGTAGAAAACAACAATTTTGTGCCAAGTTTAGCCCATAAAGTCTTCCAAAAGTAACTCAAGAATTTAACATCGCGACGAGAAACAATAGTCCTATGCATGCCATGCAGCCTAGCTACTTCTCTAAAGAACAAATCCGCTATGTTTGAAGCATTATCGGTTTTATGACAAGCTATTAAATGTGCCATCTTAGAGAATCTATCCACAACAACAAAAATAGAATCCCTCCCCTTCTTAGTCCTAGGAAACTCCAAAATAAAGTCCATAGAAATGTCAATCCAAGTTCTTTTTAAGAATAGCACGCAAAAGTGTTCCCAAAGTTCTATTGACAACTTAAGTTTTTCCATCCGTTTGAGGATGACAAGTAGTAAAAAACAACAATTTGTGCCAAGTTTAGCTCATAAAGTATTCCAAAAGTAACTCAAGAATTTAACATCGCGACGAGAAACAATAGTCCTAGGCATGCCATGCAACGTAACGACTTCTCTAAAGAACAAATCCGCAATGTTTGAAGCATCATCGGTTTTATGACAAGCTATAAAATGTGCCATCTCAGAGAATCTATCCACAACAACAAAAATAGAATCCCTCCCCTTCTTAGTCCTAGGCAACCCCAAAATAAAGTCCATAGAAATATCAATCCAAGTTCTTTTTAATAATAGCACGCAAAAGTGTTCCAAAAATTCTATTGACAACTTCAGTTTGTCCATCCGTTTGAGGATGACAAGTAGTAGAAAACAACAATTAGTGCCAAGTTTAGCTCGTAAAGTATTCCAAAAGTAACTCAAGAATTTAACATCGCGACGAGAAACAATAGTCCTAGGCATGCCATGCAACCTAGCGACTTCTCTAAAGAACAAATCTGCTATGTTTGAAGCATCATCGGTTTTATGACAAGCTATAAAATGTGCCATCTTAGAGAATATATCCACAACAACAAAAATAGAATCCCTCCCCTTCTTAGTCCTAGGCAACCCCAAAATAAAGTCCATTCAATGTCAATCCAAGTTCTTTTTAAGAATAGCACGCAAAAGTGTTCCCAAAATTCTATTGACAACTTCAGTTTGTCCATCCGTTTGAGGATGACATGTAGTAGAAAACAACAATTTTGTGCCAAGTTTAGCCCATAATGTATTCCAAAAGTAACTCAAGAATTTAACATCGCGACGAGAAACAATAGTCCTAGGCATGCCATGCAACCTAGCGACTTCTCTAAAGAACAAATCCGCAATGTTTGAAGCATCATCGGTTTTATGACAAGCTACAAAAATTTGTCATCTTAGAGAATTTATCCACAACAACAAAAATAGAATCCCTCCCCTTCTTAGTCCTAGGAAACCCAAAAATAAAGTCCATAGAAATGTCAATCCAAGTTCTTTTTAAGAATAACACGCAAAAGTGTTCCCAAAATTCTATTGACAACTTAAGTTTGTCCATCAGTTTGAGGATGACAAGTAGTAGAAAACAACAATTTTGTACCAAGTTTAGCCCATAATGTATTCCAAAAGTAACTCAAGAATTTAAATCGCGACGAGAAACAATAGTCCTAGGCATGCCACGCAACCTAACGACTTCTCTAAAGAACAAATCCGCAATGTTTGAAGCATCATCGGTTTTATGACAAGCTATAAAATGTGCCATCGTAGAGAATCTATACACAACAACAAAAATAGAATCCCTCCCCTTCTTAGTCCTAGGCAACCCCAAAATAAAGTCCATAGAAATGTCACTCCAAGTTCTTTTTAAGAATAGCACGCAAAAGTGTTCCCAAAGTTCTATTGACAACTTCAGATTGTCCATCCGTTTGAGGATGACAAGTAGTAGAAAACAACAATTAGTGCCAAGTTTAGCTCATAAAGTATTCCTAAAGTAACTCAAGAATTTTACATCGCGACGAGAAACAATAGTCCTAGGCATGCCACGCAACCTAACGACTTCTCTAAAGAACAAATCCGCAATGTTTGAAGCATCATCGGTTTTATGACAAGCTATAAAATGTGCCATCTTAGAGAATCTATACACAACAACAAAAATAGAATCCCTCCCTTCTTAGTCCTAGGCAACCCCAAAATAAAGTCCATAGAAATGTCAATCCAAGTTCTTTTTAAGAATAGCATGCAAAAGTGTTCCCAAAGTTCTATTGACAACTTCAGTTTGTCCATCCGTTTGAGGATGACAAGTAGTAGAAAACAACAATTTGTGCCAAGTTTAGCTCATAAAGTATTCCAAAAGTAACTCAAGAATTTAACATCGCGACGAGAAACAATAGTCCTAGGCATGCCATGCAACCTAGCGACTTCTCTAAAGAACAAATCAGCTACGTTTGAAGCATCATCGGTTTTATGACAAGCTATAAAATGTGCCATCTTAGAGAATCTATCCACAACAACAAAAATAGAATCCCTCTCCTTCTTAGTCCTAGGCAACCCCAAAATAAAGTTCATAGAAATGTCAATCCAAGTTCTTTTTAAGAATAGCACACAAAAGTGTTCACAAAGTTCTATTGACAACTTCAGATTGTCCATCCGTTTGAGGATGACAAGTAGTAGAAAACAACAATTTTGTGCCAAGTTTAGCCCATAAAGTCTTCCAAAAGTAACTCAAGAATTTAACATCGCGACGAGAAACAATAGTCCTAGGCATGCCATGCAGCCTAGCTACTTCTCTAAAGAACAAATCCGCTATGTTTGAAGCATTATCGGTTTTAGGACAAGCTATTAAATGTGCCATCTTAGAGAATCTATCCACAACAACAAAAATAGAATCCCTCCCCTTCTTAGTCCTAGGAAACTCCAAAATAAAGTCCATAGAAATGTCAATCTAAGTTCTTTTTAAGAATAGCACGCAAAAGTGTTCCCAAAGTTCTATTGACAACTTAAGTTTTTCCATCCGTTTGAGGATGACAAGTAGTAAAAAACAACAATTTGTGCCAAGTTTAGCTCATAAAGTATTCCAAAAGTAACTCAAGAATTTAACATCGCGACGAGAAACAATAGTCCTAGGCATGCCATGCAACCTAACGACTTCTCTAAAGAACAAATCCGCAATGTTTGAAGCATCATCGGTTTTATGACAAGCTATAAAATGTGCCATCTCAGAGAATCTATCCACAACAACAAAAATAGAATCCCTCCCCTTCTTAGTCCTAGGCAACCCCAAAATAAAGTCCATAGAAATGTCAATCCAAGTTCTTTTTAATAATAGCACGCAAAAGTGTTCCAAAAATTCTATTGACAACTTCAGTTTGTCCATCCGTTTGATGATGACAAGTAGTAGAAAACAACAATTTGTGCCAAGTTTAGCTCATAAAGTATTCCAAAAGTAACTCAAGAATTGAACATCGCGACGAGACACAATAGTCCTAGGCATGCCATGCAACCTAGCGACTTCTCTAAAGATCAAATCCGCAATGTTTGAAGAATCATCGGTTTTATGACAAGCTATAAAATGTGCCATATTAGAGAATCTATCCACAACAACAAAAATAGAATCCCTCCCCTTCTTAGTCCTAGGCAACCCCAAAATAAAGTTCATAGAAATGTCAATCCAAGTTCTTTTTAAGAATAGCACACAAAAGTGTTCACAAAGTTCTATTGACAACTTCAGATTGTCCATCCGTTTGAGGATGACAAGTAGTAGAAAACAACAATTTTGTGCCAAG
This sequence comes from Primulina eburnea, assembly GCF_022965805.1. Taxonomy (NCBI): domain Eukaryota; kingdom Viridiplantae; phylum Streptophyta; class Magnoliopsida; order Lamiales; family Gesneriaceae; genus Primulina; species Primulina eburnea. The sequence goes on from NC_133110.1 coordinate 25,035,609, forward strand.
TTTAGCCCATAAAGTCTTCCAAAAGTAACTCAAGAATTTAACATCGCGACGAGAAACAATAGTCCTAGGCATGCCATGTTAGAGTAGGTGCACGTCGAGCCAAGTGTTGGCCGACTGTTCACAATGAAACTCTTTGTATAAACGATCTTTATTTTAATAATATTTCAATTTATTAATTTGGCGCATCTTTATCTTTATACCCATGCTTGTTGCATAGATAAAGTCCTTGAATATACAAATAGTAGAAAGAATATGAGATGCTCATATGATGAGTATCATGAAACTCATATTTGGAATACTGTATATTCTAAACCGTTCCTAGTCGATTCAGCCGCCACTAAGAAGGATAAAGGCCGCTCGAGTTAGAGACTAGTATCTGCGATGTGAGTACCATGTTTCATTGGTAGGGGACATTGTGATGTCCGAGCATGCAGATAGGTGCTCCTGGTAGAGTGCACTGAACAACCCTCTATAAAGGATTTTCCAAGTGGTTCTCACTAATCGAGTGGAAAAATCCTAGTTTATGGTTGTACACCATTAGTCCTTATGACCCGGGACAACATTGAGACTCTATATGCTAGCGTTTCACTTTGACTTGTTTACCGACTCTTATGGGGTCATCAGGTGGCAAGGTTGGGTGTTACGGCGAAACATATAGGAGTCGATGCATTGTAGCCGGGGATTCACCGCTTACCTACGGGTATGGATATCCTATGTGTTTTTCATGTATGTGTGGGTTGAAATCTCTGATCAGAGTATGGTGGTAATTATGAAAGGGGTTTCATAGATTACACCATCGATGCAACCACAACATGACACATAGTATCGATTCATTGACAACTCTCGATAGACCAATAGTTGTCGAGTCGGTCGGGATATATGAGTTGAAGGGACCGTACTGTACGCTAACCATAATTGAATGGTTCTTGCAGGCACTATCATGTGATACCTAGGGAATCACGTAAGCGATGCTGCTAGGCGTTTAACGTGATTGGTTGGGTGCTATCAGACTTGAGTTCTGACGTTCTTACTATCAAGGAGTTGATAAGTAAGAATGGAGCAATTGGGGTATGCTCGAATAAGGACATGTTTAGTCCGAATCACATGGAGATGTGAACCCACGGCTAGTTGTATCAATGAACCATTGAGGGCCACACAAGTACTTGCTTTGTAAATCCCGAAGAGAAGTAAAAAAAATAGTTCAAGGTGTTGAACGGCTTATAAATGTGTTTATAAGCGTAAAGAAAAATAGAAGTATGACTTCTATGAGAGAAATATAAATTTTAATTTATGGAAGTGTTCCTAAGATTAAAATTTGGCCAAGTAAATAATGTAGTTGAAAATTGTGATTTTCATAAAAATTGTTGTGGACTAAATTAAATTAATTCAAGTGTTGAATTAATTAAACACTAGTAGACCTAGTAGAGTCTAAATAATTAAATTAATTCAAGTGTTGAATTAATTAAATAATATTGAGTCTTGTAGAGCTCAATTTAAATAATTATTTAACTAGTGGGACTTGAGTAAAATCAAGTAATATTTAATTTATCTCAAATGTGTTTGAGATAATAAAATTTAGTCTATGGTTTTTGATGTGTTAAAAACCATATAATATATAAGTGAGACATGTAGGGATTGCATGCTTGGGAGGTGAAGAGCCTTGATTACTTTTTATTAAAATATTCAAAAGGCATGCATCTTTTGGGGAACAACTTTTGTAACACCCAAGGCTAATCTTCCCACTCCCACTCACCTCACTTTGGCCGAATTCTTGAGAGGATTTCTCTCACATTTTTCTTCCTTTTTGTTCTTCATTTTCTTGGAGCAAAAATCATTCTCTTTGAAAAAATCCTTGAGTTTTTCTAGTGCAAAACTTGAGGGGATTTACATAGCTAAGTGGTGGGCCTTATTCTTGAAGGGGAATAAGAAGGAGCTTGTAGATTTGTCTACCAAAGAAGAGCTAAAGTATTCATACTTTAGTTGGAGCCATTTCATCAACTCTAAGGAGTTGATAGGTAAATTTCTACAAACATCCTATGCATGTTTTTAGTTTTTTGTAAATATTACACAAAACATTTGAGGGGGCCGAAAATTCTTGATAAAAATTTTAATTTTTTGCTCCGTAACCGGTCCGCTTTCAAGTGGTATCAGAGCTATGGTTACGGTTTTTGTGTAATATTTGAATAATATTATGTTGAGATCGATTTCTAACCGTTTGAGATTTTTTTGTGCAAGAAAACTCAAGGACCGAAACTTTGAAAAACAAAAAAAAAAAATGATTTTTCGGGCAGCATGTTGCTGCCCGAGGGCTGCCCGAGCTGCCCTGAAATTTCGGGCAGCAAAGGGCAGCCCGAGGGGCTGCCCGAATAAATCCAGCTTTTAAAATAAAAAAAAAAAAATTTTTTTGTTGTTGCCGGAATCCGGCGACGGAGCTCCGGCGACGGCGATGACGGCTAGGGTTTCCAAAAGTGTTTTGGACAATCTTAGTGTCATGGGCCTTGAGATGTTGGGCCATTGGATGGCCAACATAATTTGTGAAATTTAAATGGGCCTAAATATTTTTGGTGAAAAATGGTTTTTGGGCCCTTAAGTTTAAATTTACAATTGTTGCACATATTTTCTCATAAAATAAATAATTGAAGTAGGACTTTAATTATTTATAGTAAATTGTGATTTACAAGAAATTCGATTATAAATAAATTAATTTGAAAGTAGACAAAGTTGTTTGTATACTTTGTTAATTTAATTTATAATTGTGGCGGTTAGTGATTGGATCAAGATATATAATATTGGATCAATTAATTATAGTGATAATTAATTGATGGTGTATGATATGTGATATTATGCATGAAGGATGATCAAAAGCCCAAGCCCAATTTGCTAGGTGTATGCTAGGATATTTGTGTTGTATGATTGTAATAATTATCAATTTATAAAGTGGGCTTGGTTTATGGCCCGTTCCCACCCCCCATGAGATGTATCCCTATGTGCCATGGATATTTAATTGTAAATATTAGAATAGTGGAAGATCAAGATTGGAAGATGGTGGCCTTGGTGATTATGAAGATCGAAGACATGTAATATTGGATGCTAATGTAATAATTTAGTCGCATTGCATCCCTGCATTTACCCTAGGATTGGACCTAGGCCCGTGTTTGGCTCACACGGGCCATTAGTTTTGGGGCGATTGATCATCCTTGTACTGTTTTCTATTTATAATATATGCATGATATGTTATAAATAATGAGTATGTGCGTTATTATTATTATAATAACAAAGTTGCATGAATCCGGCAAACATACGATCAAACATGGCGAGCTTTTAAAATAAAATTAATGATGAGACCTTTCAAAATTAAAAACCCTCATTTTGAATAAGATTCAAAATTAATATCAAGTCCGAAAAGGGAAATTATAAATTTGTTTATAATTTCCTTGTCTTCCATCGACAATGGATGCATGATGAACGCTACCCGTACTCGGGGCTCGGCTCATATTATTGAGGGGGCCCTGTGTGCCGGAAAGCTGTGACATCCATTGACATGGTGATGTGAACTACGTGGAACTCCCATGATTTCGGCTCATATTATTGAGGGAACTCATGGCGACCGTCCATTAAGGTTCAATATCGATGGGTTAGGCTTGACACGTAAAGATGAACGACGTCATATTATTGGGTCCTAATCAAACGTGAGACAAAAGAATACGTAGAGGGTTGCATGGCGATGCAATTGGAAACTACCTTTTAGGAGTTGTGATGGCCGATATTATTCGGGATCACAATTCGCTAATTGGACCTTACGTACCTACTGAGGAAAGTGTTTCCCGTTTTCACTAGAGGGTAGTGAAAATGTCAAAACAGTGGGAGCGATAATTTATAAAGTAAAAGTCCAAACTTTATATCTTATTAAATATTTTAAAATAGTCATTAACATTTATCTGTTTTACTTTTCAGTACAAATCTTTGACAATGTCATCAATTCGCAACCCGTTTTCCGTAATTCTCGAAAAACACATTCTAACCGGACCAAACTATATCACTTGGCTAAGAAATTTAAAGATCGTCCTAAATTCGGAGAGAATCGCATACACACTGACTGAGTCGCCCCCTGATGAGGCTCCGACTGACTGCAGTCCCGAGGAACTGCAGACCTACAAGGATTGGTGCAACCATGACTTGAAGGCCAAGTGTTACATGCAAGCTTCGATGAACGATGAGCTGCAAAGGCGATTCGAGGATGCAAAGAATGCTGCTGACATTCATATGCACCTCAAGGAGCTCTTCGGAGAGCAGACTCGGCCTTTGAGGCATGCCACAGTAAAGGAGCTCATCACTTTACGCATGCGAGATGGGACTTCGGTCCATGAGCATGGCCTAAAGTTGATTGGGCTCGTGGACAAGCTCGTAGGCATGGATTTGGTGTTGCCTTCGGAGTTGACCACTGATGTGTTGCTGCTGTCGCTGCCTAGCTCTTTCGATCCTTTCGTTGTGAACTTCAATATGAACAAGCTCGAGCCCAGCCTTGAAGAGTTGGTGAACATGCTTGTGACCTTTGAGTCCACAATCAAAAAGGAGAAGCAGGTTCTTTATGTGGGCTCTTCATCTGGCACGAAGACCGGTCCACATGGGAAGGGAAAGAAGCGTTCTTTCCAGCGCCCCAAGAAGAGCGAGCCCTTGAAGAGGCAGACTCCGAGTCCCTTAGTGGAAGCCGCGCCAGCAAAGGCTGAGAAGACTGTTGACATCTGTCACCACTGCAAGAAGCCTGGACATTGGAGGCGTAACTGCAGGGAATATCTTGTGCAGAAGGGTTCTGGCAAAGGTATGTTCTTTATTGAAGTAAATATCTCGATTAACTCTACTTCTTGGGTATTGGATACCGGCTGTGGCTCACATCTCTGTAATGACTTGCAGGCGATGGGAAGAAGTAGGAGGCTCCGAGAGGGTGAGACCTTCTTAAGGATGGGCAATGGAGCAAGAGTTGCTGCCAAAGCCGTAGGAGATATTTGTTTAATTTTGAACAATGATTTTAAGTTTGTATTAAGAGATGTTTTGTTCGTACCAGACTTGATTAAAAACATTGTTTCCATTCCTATGCTTGATATTGATGGATATTCTTGTTTATTTGGAAAAGGTGTTTGCAATATTTACAAGAATGAATGTTTAGTTGGTACGGGTGAACTTGAAAACAATCTCTACACCTTAAAATTAAAAGATATTCCACTTAACAATGTCCAAACGATAACAACAACAAATAAGCGCAAACAAGATACTCTTAATTCGGCACAATTATGGCATGCTCGATTAGGTCATATATCCCTAAGAAGGATGAACAAGTTAGTGGGAGTTGGCATGTTTGATATGTCCGATATTAATGCTCTCACGACTTGTGAATCCTGTCTAAAAGGAAAGATGACCAAAATTCCCTTTAAGGGCCATGCGGAGCGAGCCAAAGGGTTATTGGATTTGATCCATAACGATGTGTGCGGTCCGCTTAGCATCACCACTAAGCATGGACATGCCTACTTCATCACCTTTACCGATGACCATTCGAGGTATGGGTATGTGTATTTGATGAAATACAAGTCTGAAGCCTTTGAAAGGTTCAAAGAATTCAGAAGTGAAGTAGAGAAGCAATTGGGACGAAGCATCAAGACACTTCGATCGGATCGAGGTGGTGAGTACTTGAGTGCCGAGTTCCAAGAGTATCTTAGAGAGAATGAGATTCTCTCGCAGTGGACTCCGCCCGCTACACCACAGTTAAATGGTGTTTCGGAGCGTCGTAACCGGACTTTGATGGACATGGTTCGGTCTATGATGGGGTTCACGGAGTTGCCGCCATCCTTTTGGGGATATGCGCTTGAAACAGCGGCACTGTTGTTGAACAATGTCCATACAAAGGCAGTTGACAAGACTCCATATGAGATATGGATGGGTAAGCCTCCCAAGTATTCTTATCTTAGAATATGGGGGTGTCCTGCTTATGTGAAGCAGACAGTGGGAGATAAATTGGATAGTCGATCCATTTTATGCTACTTTGTGGGATATCCAAGGAATTCAATTGGATATTACTTCTATCATCCCCAAGAAGCAAAGGTGTTTGTTTCTAGGAACGCAACCTTTTTGGAAAAGGAATTTCTATTGGATAGAAAAGGCGAGATGATAGAACTCGAAGAGGTTCGAGAGACACCCACAGTTGTAGAACCCACACCCGAGAAGCCAAGTGAGGAGATACAAGCTCCTAGAAGAACCGAGAGAGTCTCGAGACCACCTGTGAGGTATGGTCTGCTTCTTGAAGAGGGCCATGATGAGCCTAACCTTGGATGTGATCCAAGGACTTTCAAGGAAGCGTTATCGGATGCCGATTCATCCAAGTGGCTTGAAGCAATGGAATCTGAGATGAATTCCATGCATTCGAACCAAGTGTGGAATCTTGTGGATCCACCTGAGGGAACTGTTCCCATAGGATGTAAATGGATTTACAAGAGGAAACTTGGGGCGGATGGGAAGGTATTGACCTTCAAGGCGCGATTGGTAGCAAAAGGGTATACTCAAAGGCAAGGTGTTGACTATGAGGAAACCTTTTCTCCAGTTGCGATGTTCAAGTCCATTAGGATATTGCTAGCCATAGCTGCATGGTTTGACTATGAAATATGGCAGATGGATGTGAAGACAGCCTTCCTTAATGGGGATATTAAGGAAGAAATTTACATGTCTCAGCCTGAGGGGTTTACATCCATCGGAAGTGAGCATATGGTATGCAAACTTCAAAGATCTATTTTTGGTCTTAAGCAGGCATCGAGGAGTTGGAACCTCAGATTCGATAGTACCATCAAAGAGTTTGGTTTTACTAAGAATCCTGAGGAACCCTGTGTATATAAGAAGGTCAGTGGGAGTGCTGTGACATTCCTAGTTCTTTATGTTGATGACATTCTACTCATTGGGAATGATGTAGGAATGTTGCAATCAACAAAGATATGGTTAGCAAGTAAGTTCTCAATGCAGGACTTGGGTGAAGCATCTTTTGTATTGGGAATACAGATCTATAGAGATAGATCAAGAAGATTGCTTGGACTCACCCAGTCCACATACATTGATACCATCGTGAAGCGGTTCTCGATGGATGAGTCCAAGAGAGGACATCTACCAATGTGTCATGGCGTGTCCCTATCCAAGTCTATGTCTCCCAAGACTGATGCAGAGATAGCGGCGATGACACGAATTCCGTATGCTTCGGCTATTGGTAGTATCATGTATGGGATGATATCTACACGTCCTGACGTGGCATTTGCACTAAGTGTAGTGAGTAGATATCAATCCAACCCTGGTCTTCCACACTGGAAAGCTGTGAAAGACATCCTCAAGTATTTGAGAAGGACCAATAAGTTGTTTTTGGTCTATGGGGGTGGAGAACTAAAATTGGAAGGCTATACTGACTCTAGCTTCCAAAGCGATGTTGATGACTCGAATTCAACCTCCGGATTCATATTCATGCTCAATGGTGGTGCTGTCTCTTGGAAGAGTTCCAAGCAAGACAGTACTGCGGATTCCACCACTGAGGCAGAATACATTGCTGCATCGGCTGCAGCAAAGGAGGCTGTTTGGATTAGGAATTTCGTCCAAGAGTTGGGCGTCATTCCAAATGGAGTTGCTCCTATCCCGGTGATGTGCGACAACACGGGAGCCATAGCTCAGGCGAAGGAGCCAAGGTCTCATCAGAAGTCCAAACACGTATTGAGAAAGTACCACATCCTCAGAGAGATCGTGGAAAGAGGAGATGTCGTGATTGACAAAGTCGGCTCCGCAGATAATGTTGCTGATCCACTAACTAAGCCTTTACCAGGACCATCGTTCGAGAAGCATCGCGAATCAATGGGTCTAAAGTATATAGGTAGTTGGCTCTAGTGCAAGTGGGAGATTGTTAGAGTAGGTGCACGTCGAGCCAAGTGTTGGCCGACTGTTCACAATGAAACTCTTTGTATAAACGATCTTTATTTTAATAATATTTCAATTTATTAATTTGGCGCATCTTTATCTTTATACCCATGCTTGTTGCATAGATAAAGTCCTTGAATATACAAATAGTAGAAAGAATATGAGATGCTCATATGATGAGTATAATGAAACTCATATTTGGAATACTGTATATTCTAAACCGTTCCTAGTCGATTCAGCCGCCACTAAGAAGGATAAAGGCCGCTCGAGTTAGAGACTAGTATCTGCGATGTGAGTACCATGTTTCATTGGTAGGGGACATTGTGATGTCCGAGCATGCAGATAGGTGCTCCTGGTAGAGTGCACTGAACAACCCTCTATAAAGGATTTTCCAAGTGGTTCTCACTTATCGAGTGGAAAAATCCTAGTTTATGGTTGTACACCATTAGTCCTTATGACCCGGGACAACATTGAGACTCTATATGCTAGCGTTTCACTTTGACTTGTTTACCGACTCTTATGGGGTCATCAGGTGGCAAGGTTGGGTGTTACGGCGAAACATATAGGAGTCGATGCATTGTAGCCGGGGATTCACCGCTTACCTACGGGTATGGATATCCTATGTGTTTTTCATGTATGTGTGGGTTGAAATCTCTGATCAGAGTATGGTGGTAATTATGAAAGGGGTTTCATAGATTACACCATCGATGCAACCACAACATGACACATAGTATCGATTCATTGACAACTCTCGATAGACCAATAGTTGTCGAGTCGGTCGGGATATATGAGTTGAAGGGACCGTACTGTACGCTAACCATAATTGAATGGTTCTTGCAGGCACTATCATGTGATACCTAGGGAATCACGTAAGCGATGCTGCTAGGCGTTTAACGTGATTGGTTGGGTGCTATCAGACTTGAGTTCTGACGTTCTTACTATCAAGGAGTTGATAAGTAAGAATGGAGCAATTGGGGTATGCTCGAATAAGGACATGTTTAGTCCGAATCACATGGAGATGTGAACCCACGGCTAGTTGTATCAATGAACCATTGAGGGCCACACAAGTACTTGCTTTGTAAATCCCGAAGAGAAGTAAAAAAAATAGTTCAAGGTGTTGAACGGCTTATAAATGTGTTTATAAGCGTAAAGAAAAATAGAAGTATGACTTCTATGAGAGAAATATAAATTTTAATTTATGGAAGTGTTCCTAAGATTAAAATTTGGCCAAGTAAATAATGTAGTTGAAAATTGTGATTTTCATAAACATTGTTGTGGACTAAATTAAATTAATTCAAGTGTTGAATTAATTAAACACTAGTAGACCTAGTAGAGTCTAAATAATTAAATTAATTCAAGTGTTGAATTAATTAAATAATATTGAGTCTTGTAGAGCTCAATTTAAATAATTATTTAACTAGTGGGACTTGAGTAAAATCAAGTAATATTTAATTTATCTCAAATGTGTTTGAGATAATAAAATTTAGTCTATGGTTTTTGATGTGTTAAAAACCATATAATATATAAGTGAGACATGTAGGGATTGCATGCTTGGGAGGTGAAGAGCCTTGATTACTTTTTATTAAAATATTCAAAAGGCATGCAACTTTTGGGGAACAACTTTTGTAACACCCAAGGCTAATCTTCCCACTCCCACTCACCTCACTTTGGCCGAATTCTTGAGAGGATTTCTCTCACATTTTTCTTCCTTTTTGTTCTTCATTTTCTTGGAGCAAAAATCATTCTCTTTGAAAAAATCCTTGAGTTTTTCTAGTGCAAAACTTGAGGGGATTTACATAGCTAAGTGGTGGGCCTTATTCTTGAAGGGGAATAAGAAGGAGCTTGTAGATTTGTCTACCAAAGAAGAGCTAAAGTATTCATACTTTAGTTGGAGCCATTTCATCAACTCTAAGGAGTTGATAGGTAAATTTCTACAAACATCCTATGCATGTTTTTAGTTTTTTGTAAATATTACACAAAACATTTGAGGGGGCCGAAAATTCTTGATAAAAATTTTAATTTTTTGCTTCCGTTGCGTTTCCGGCCTCCGTAACCGGTCCGCTTTCATGCCATGCAGCCTAGCTACTTCTCTAAAGAACAAATCCGCTATGTTTGAAGCATTATCGGTTTTATGACAAGCTATTAAATGTGCCATCTTAGAGAATCTATCCACAACAACAAAAATAGAATTCCTCCCCTTCTTAGTCCTAGGAAACTCCAAAATAAAGTCCATAGAAATGTCAATCCAAGTTCTTTTTAAGAATAGCACGCAAAAGTGTTCCCAAAGTTCTATTGACAACTTAAGTTTTTCCATCCGTTTGAGGATAACAAGTAGTAAAAAACAACAATTTGTGCCAAGTTTAGCTCATAAAGTATTCCAAAAGTAACTCAAGAATTTAACATCGCGACGAGAAACAATAGTCCTAGGCATGCCATGCAACCTAACGACTTCTCTAAAGAACAAATCCGCAATGTTTGAAGCATCATCGGTTTTATGACAAGCTATAAAATGTGCCATCTCAGAGAATCTATCCACAACAACAAAAATAGAATCCCTCCCCTTCTTAGTCCTAGGCAACCCCAAAATAAAGTCCATAGAAATGTCAATCCAAGTTCTTTTTAATAATAGCACGCAAAAGTGTTCCAAAAATTCTATTGACAACTTCAGTTTGTCCATCCGTTTGATGATGACAAGTAGTAGAAAACAACAATTTGTGCCAAGTTTAGCTCATAAAGTATTCCAAAAGTAACTCAAGAATTGAACATCGCGACGAGACACAATAGTCCTAGGCATGCCATGCAACCTAGCGACTTCTCTAAAGATCAAATCCGCAATGTTTGAAGAATCATCGGTTTTATGACAAGCTATAAAATGTGCCATATTAGAGAATCTATCCACAACAACAAAAATAGAATCCCTCCCCTTCTTAGTCCTAGGCAACCCCAAAATAAAGTCCATAGAAATGTCAATCCAAGTTCTTTTTAAGAATAGCACGCAAAAGTGTTCCCAAAATTCTATTGACAACTTCAGATTGTCCATCCGTTTGAGGATGACAAGTAGTAGAAAACAACAATTAGTGCCAAGTTTAGCTCATAAAGTATTCCAAAAGTAACTCAATAATTTAACATCGCGACGAGAAACAATAGTCCTAGGCATGCCATGCAACCTAGCTACTTCTCTAAAGAACAAATCCGCTATGTTTGAAGCATCATCGGTTTTATGACAAGCTATAAAATGTGCCATCTTAGAGAATCTATTCACAACAACGAAAATAGAATCCCTCCCCTTCTTAGTCCTAGGCAACCTAAAATAAAGTCCATAGAAATGTCAGTACAAGTCCTTTTTAAGAATAGCACGCAAAGGTGTTCCCAAAGTTCTATTGACAACTTCAGTTTGTCCATCAGTTTGAGGATGACAAGTAGTAGAAAACAACAATTTTGTGCCAAGTTTAGCCCATAAAGTCTTCCAAAAGTAACTCAAGAATTTAACATCGCGACGAGAAACAATAGTCCTAGGCATGCCACGCAACCTAACGACTTCTCTAAAGAACAAATCCGCAATGTTTGAAGCATCATCGGTTTTATGACAAGCTATAAAATGTGCCATCTTAGAGAATCTATCCACAACAACAAAAATAGAATCCCTCCCCTTCTTAGTCCTAGGCAACCCCAAAATAAAGTCCATAGAAATGTCAATTCAAGTTCTTTTTAAGAATAGCACGCAAAGGTGTTCCCAAAGTTCTATTGACAACTTCAGTTTGTCCATCCGTTTGAGGATGACAAGTAGTAGAAAACAACAATTTTGTGCCAAGTTTAGCCCATAATGTATTCCAAAAGTAACTCAAGAATTTAACATCGCGACGAGAAACAATAGTCCTAGGCATGCCATGCAACCTAGCGACTTCTCTAAAGAACAAATCCGCAATGTTTGAAGCATCATCGGTTTTATGACAAGCTACAAAAATTTGTCATCTTAGAGAATTTATCCACAACAACAAAAATAGAATTCCTCCCCTTCTTAGTCCTAGGAAACCCAAAAATAAAGTCCATAGAAATGTCAATCCAAGTTCTTTTTAAGAATAGCACGCAAAAGTGTTCCCAAAATTCTATTGAAAACTTCAGTTTGTCCATCAGTTTGAGGATGACAAGTAGTAGAAAACAACAATTTTGTACCAAGTTTAGCCCATAATGTATTCCAAAAGTAACTCAAGAATTTTACATCGCGACGAGAAACAATAGTCCTAGGCATGCCACGCAACCTAACGACTTCTCTAAAGAACAAATCCGCAATGTTTGAAGCATCATCGGTTTTATGACAAGCTATAAAATGTGCCATCGTAGAGAATCTATACACAACAACAAAAATAGAATCCCTCCCCTTCTTAGTCCTAGGCAACCCCAAAATAAAGTCCATAGAAATGTCAATCCAAGTTCTTTTTAAGAATAGCACGCAAAAGTTTTCCCAAAGTTCTATTGACAACTTCAGTTTGTCCATCCGTTTGAGGATGACAAGTAGTAGAAAACAACAATTTGTGCCAAGTTTAGCTCATAAAGTATTCCAAAAGTAACTCAAGAATTTAACATCGCGACGAGAAACAATAGTCCTAGGCATGCCATGCAACCTAGCGACTTCTCTAAAGAACAAATCAGCTACGTTTGAAGCATCATCGGTTTTATGACAAGCTATAAAATGTGCCATCTTAGAGAATCTATCCACAACAACAAAAATAGAATCCC